>NW_019417013.1:92861-95319 GCF_000390285.2 Anoplophora glabripennis | reverse complement strand
CAAGAAATACTAAATTTATACCATTGGCGTACTTAACTCGAATGACTGACATTTTTACCGTTACTAATTGTTTGTACATAAGTTTCAACTTTAAAATCAAAATTCTTAATAAGTATTGGGCGGAATTATAAAATTTAAAGTCTGTTGTAAAGAGAATTGTAAGAGCTTTCAAAAGAAATATTACTCAACCCCCAATGCCATTTAAATATTTTGGGGTGATGCTTACCCTTGCTTGGGGGTGAAAGTGGCGGAGTCAAAAATACCAGCAAAGAATGTCCCCCTTTAATCTAAAATCGACGGGTCCGAGCGTTTTTCTACAATCTTGACGCAGTTCCTGAAAATGGCTCTGTTTCGTTTTCATTTGGCCACCCTGTATACGAGAGTGTATATATACAATACAATATTTCTGCTTCTCCCATGAAAATGTTTATTTACGTTTTTTGCTTGTAAAACAAGTTTTAAAAACTCGAATTTATTTATAAACTGAATGATTAATTTCTATTAAACGGCGTATTGTTGTCGCGGTGTAGCGCGCGCGTATGTTGTTACGACAAACAAAATATTTATATAATTAAGTTAAATAAGTTATTCAAACACACAGAATGGCGATAAAATACGCGGTGCTATTTTTTTTTCGTAATCGGCCGCCGATAAGCGTGTGTCTTTTTTTATTAGAGACGCGTTGACCTTACAGCAGCCCATTCCCATTTCCAAATGAACTGTGCCACACACACATAACAAGTCGAAAACAAAGCTGATAAACAAAAAACACGAGTCACTTTTTGAAATTATCGTGGATGATAGCGGCTGGGGATTATTTAAGAGCTTATTTTCGTTAACAACATCGGAGATTGCTTTATTTATAAGCGTATCGGACGAAATTAGAACGGAGACACTACCTGACCCGATGGCGATGGTCGTGCTAACATGTTTGTCTCCTGTGTGCGCCAATACGATCGATGGATGGAACTCGTAACCCGAATTTGAGATAAGTGCACGCGGTTGACGTGGAAAGACGAAAAATAAAGATTAAAAATACTATTACTGGGCGTTTGTAGATTTTAATGGCGGATATAATTCCTAATATAAATGAGTCCCATTTGATTAATTTAAAAAAAATCAAATATTGACGGAAATATACAGTGAGGGTCTGTTTTCTAGGGGTAATAGCACTAATACGAATCTGAAATTCTTTTTTTTAATCAAATTTGACAACAAAATTAAATTGTGAACAGTTTAAATTTAAGCAGATTCCCATCCTGTTCCGAATGCTTACGAAAGGCAACGAAAGTTAGCCCCGATTACTTTGTTAAAATTCCATACAGCCGCTTCTGGAGAGCCGTCAGTACCAGTTGATTTCATTCGGTATGATAAACAGGTAAACGCGTAAAAAATAAACTGTCACTTTAAATCGGCGAAACGGTAGTGGCCGAATTTGTCATTCTGTTACATTTTTATTTTAGTGTGATATAAAAAAGCATGAATACGAATCAAGAAAGAGCTGATATGGTTAGAACCTACTTTTTGCCAGGTGCAAAGAAGACGATATCAGACAGATTATCCCGACTTATAAGGAAGGCTGTCAGAGAGAGCAGCAATTCAATGGCGTGCCAAGCGGGTCAACCGAGACATGCGCGGGCCGCTACATCAGAATGCTTTTCACGTTCACGTCACGTTAGTATACTATTGATTTGTTATCATGCGGATGTTGCGTAATTAATTCCTATCTGTTTGTATTTACGGTGGCGTATTGTAGACAATTTAATTTGTTGCTTTTTAATGAATAATGCGTACGCTTATGTCTCGCGGCTCAGATCTGGCAACCCTACTTAATAAGTACCGAATAAAAAATGTTTGTAATGTATTCGAAGATTAGCCACAGGATTTCAAGTATGTCATATGCTGTAAAAATCAGGTGAGTAAACAGATTATTTATTTGTTTTTGTTATTCCATTCATAATTATTTATTTATACTGTTTTCTTATTTAAAATAACTAAATTTTCGTTGATAAGTCGATAAAGATGATGATTTCAAGCATGTGCTTTTTTTTGTTACATCCCCCGACATAAATATAAATTACTTCGTGTTAAATTATTTTTCAATATTTTGTTTTAATTATTTAAAATTACATATTATTATAAAAAAATATTTGTCGGTCTTTGCTTGATGAGTGTGTGTATAGAAAGAGCATTTGGAACTAAAAAATAAATTTGAAAAAAGAAGTTTTGTCACGGTTTAGCCAGAATCCTCGAAAAGTAGTGCTGAAATAAGATTTCTATGGATTTCAATAGAATCCATTTATTTTAACGATTTCAAATGTTTAACCATTTTCTAACAAGTAGTTATTATATTACGTATTTCTTTTACCATTAGAAAAAATCCTGGCTACGCCCTTCACCTGGTCCCTTTTATATTATTATTATTATTATTATTATTATTATTATTATTATTATTAAT
>NW_019417013.1:26461-92314 GCF_000390285.2 Anoplophora glabripennis | reverse complement strand
CTCAGACCCGTCGATTTTAGATTAAAGGGGGACATTCTTTGCTGGTATTTTTGACTCCGCCACTTTCACCCCCAAGCAAGGGTAAGCATCACCCCAAAATATTTAAATGGCATTGGGGGTTGAGTAATATTTCTTTTGAAAGCTCTTACAATTCTCTTTACAATAGACTAAATTTTATAATTCCGCCCAATACTTTGAAAAAAATTTACATTTTAAAATTTAAATTAAGTTTACTTGCTTACTTACTACTTCGTTGATTAAATGTTCAAACTGATGACCGCCCGCTTCCGTACAAGAATAAAGATTTTGTTCGAAACGTTCGCGCACATTCCGAAGCATTTCCGGCGTGATTCGAAGGCATTCGTCGACGATTCCTTGACGCAAATCTTCCAGCGACGCTTGCTGTGTTATATAGATTTTACTCTTTAGGTATCTCTACAAAAAGAAATCAAGGAGCGATAAATCCGGTGATCGTGGAGGCCACTCAATGCTGCCTCTTCTCCCAATCCAATTCCGTAGAAAACGTTGGTCCAAATATTGACGGACAATTAACGCATAATGCGGAGGAGCACCGTCCTATTGAAATATCAAATGATCTTCATCATGCTCTGGAACATATTCAATAATATCAGTCAATAACGTGTTCCAGTAATTGCAAATACATTTGGCCAGTCAAATTGCCAGGTAGAAAAAAAGGACCCACCAGTCGGTCACCGAAAATTCCAGCCCATACATTTAATTTTTCCGGTTGCTGTGTATGCACCTCGTGAAAAACTCTGGAGTTTGAATCGGACCAATAACGGCAATTATGGCGATTTACCGTCCCGTTGAAGAAAAAACTGCATTCATCAGAAAAACAGATGTTAAAACGAAACTGTGGATCGTTGCCTGCTCGCTCACTCATTATTTCGCAAAATTGCAAACGGCGGTCATAATCATCCTCATGAAGTTCCTGGACTAAATGTATTTTGTATGGATGGAATTTATTATTCTTCAAAATGGTTTGTATGCTAGTTCAATTGATCTCATACACAGATGCCAGCTGCCTCGTACTTAATGTAGGATCAAGATGAACTTGTCCCAAAACAGCAACTTCACTAGCTTCATTAACTATAGGATTTTCAATTTCTCGTTTTTTATTGGCTACGTTCCCTGTCTCTTGAATTTTTTTTCTAACTCTAGAACATACTTCCTCCTGACATGTCGATCTTGATGTTGTTCATTAAATAGCTGAGCTGTTTTATTCGCACATTTATTGTTCATAAAGTAAAGCGAAATGATATCTACCCTTTCCGCAATAGAATAAACCATAGTGTTTAATTTTCAAAAACACAATTAAATAAACTACCAACCAACGCTTCCAAATAATACTAGAAAATAATTTGGAATCCACTAATTTTACGTTCATTGTGTGTGTGTATAGCATTCGTTTCTGTTTTTTACAATTGTGTTTCTTTTTACGAAAGTGATAACAAATCGCCAAAAACCAATGTAACGCAAGAAATACTAAATTTATACCATTGGCGTACTTAACACGAATGACTGACATTTTTACCGTTACTAATTGCTTGTACATAAGTTTCAACTTAAAAATCAAAATTCTTAATAAGTATTGGGCGGAATTATAAAATTTAAAGTCTGTTGTAAAGAGAATTGTAAGAGCTTTCAAAAGAAATATTACTCAACCCCCAATGCCATTTAAATAATTTGGGGTGATGCTTACCCTTGCTTGTGGGTGAAAGTGGCGGAGTCAAAAATACCAGCAAAGAATGTCCCCCTTTGTCCAAAATCGACGAGTCTGAGCGTTTTTCTACAATCTTGACGCAGTTCCTGAAAATGGCTCTGTTTCGTTTTCATTAAGCCGCCCTGTATAATAGAAATTTTCTACACATTATATACAAATTATTATAATTTTTTACCTTTAGCAGAAAATTTTTTTAGGGGCGCCTATTAAACATTAATTTCATTGCCAAGCGTTTTTATACATGTTCAATTGACTTCGGAAAGACTTATATAAAATGAGTTGAGTAGACTTTGACTAAAACTCGAATGAAAAGTTTGTGCCAGCCAATTTGTTAACAATATTTATTTGATGTGTGGTAAACTTAAACATAACACGTATGTATATGTGATAAATTCAAGGTCAGTGCACATCTCTAACCTCAATTGCAGCCATTCCAAAACATTGATTCCATGATGAAACCAACCCAATCCTCTGTAATCTAATAAGCGTCCTCTTCAACATCAATCCACATTCTGGGAAAGATTAGATCGGAAACATTACCTTGCATACGTCGCGTTGCAAAACCATAACCATTTCTAACACCTGACTCACGTCAGATGCGACAAGTTTAACGAACCCACGACATAAGCATTTTTAAAATAGAACTGCATTGTTGTTGAAAAATGCGCACGTATGGGAACCGTGCATTCTCGAAAAAGGTCTTCTGGTGAATATCCTTTCGTTATCGTAACCAAAGACCATGGACGATCATAGGACGGTCGGAACACACATTTGCCAAGTACTATTTCGAGTTACTTATCACGATTTCTAAAATATCAATTCTGTTTATAGATATACGAGTATAACACAAACAAAAACTAAACGGAATCGTATCAGGTTTCAAAATATAATTTTACTGTTAATTATGTACGATATGCACTTAATTATATGACAAAAATACAACAGCGTGAGCCTAGCAACAATTAGTCTTGGGTGGCTGTGACTCAAAGACGAATTTCGAACCATAAAGCTACATTTACATTCAATTCGAAGTCCAAGTTGAACACAAATTGACATGCTTGTCAAATGGCGACAGCACAATGCCATTTACATTGAACGTAATTCAGATTGCACTTCGAAGTGGACTTCAAAGTGTGTCATGGAGCTTGGTAGTGCTAAGCTGAAAAATGAATTGACAGTAAATTTTTAGGTTAGTTAAGTAGTAAACGTAGTAAACAACCGATATTTTCAATGTTTTTGGGTAATGTATTATTTGTTGTGCAAAATGAATTGCATTCAGCTTATTGAACCCCAAAATATACAAGAAGATAGTGAAAATGAGTATTTAGGATCAAGCGAGTCAATAGATGAGGAATTTTTTTTTAAAATTATTAGCAATTATCCAGCTATATTCAATCCACAAAACAAGGGATACAGCAACAAAATGTTAAAAGAAACAGCATTCCAAAATGTGGCTCTCTCCATGCATTCGAGTGGTAAGTTATATACCATCGATTTTGTAGTGGAAATATGTAAGAAAAAATGGAAGTCATTGCGAGAGAAGTATCATAGAGAGAAGCAGAAATTAAATATGTTGTCACGTAGTGGTGCAAGAGCATCAGATTTGGGGAGCTGGCCTTTAATGTCGTTCTTTAACTTCATGTTTGATAACAAGATGCCAAGAAAGTAATGCAATCATTTTTTAAAAGAAACAATATACCCTAACTAAATATTTTAATGTTTTAGTACCCATTCCAGTCAATTATATAGTAATGAAACAAGCACTCCTGTGGAATACAATAGTCAAGATACAATTCAAAGTTTAAATGGAAAAAATCAATTGTCTCCTATAGAAGAAGATCCATCGGACATATTCAATACACCTAGTACCTCTCGCTGCACTACAAATTCTATGACCTCTTCACAGCCACCATCTGGTGATAGAAGTTTTGTCAGAGGAAATAAGAGAAAAAAGAAAGAGTGTGAAGAGCCCCTTATGGGAATGTTAGGGAATATCTCTAATGCCATAGAAGGTGTAACAAATATTAAAAATCAAAATAGGGACAAGATCTGGGATTTTGCAAATTATGTAAGCGCAGAACTTAGAGAGTTTCCTCCTGACAGCAAAGAAGAATTTATGGACGAAACCATAATTAGACTCTTGCAAATCAAAAGAAAAATAAGGAAATAATAAGTAGGTTTGCATATATGTAGCTGCAAATATTCTTGTCATTACTTACCTATTGTTTATATTTTAGGATATTCCTTTGGTAGTCAACGAAAATCAGCCAAGCCAGAATTTACAATGAAGTACAAGTCTAAGTATAGTTCCTATGTATAAAGTTTAGCGTTTATCTTTTCAAATTTAGTTTTCAACAAATCTTGGAAAATAAGTTTGTTTCATTTATGATTTTGTTGATTTATTTTTGTATTAAAATAAAAACATACTATATAAATAACAGTTTTTATTAATGCTAAATACAATTTATGATACCTATTTGTAAATAAGTGGATATAAATAATTTTAACCTTACAAAACAAAGAACAAAGAAACGTGCATGCATACAAGAATTTTAATTATACTGTTCTTCGAATGTAATCCAACTGCCAGCCAACTTGCCCAGTATTATTAAAATAATTTTTTAAATAATTTCTAAAATTAAAGGCTTCCCTTGAATAATTTCTATTGCCAAATCTTAATAATGAAGTACCCAAAGCATTCCAATTTAGCTGAACTTCCCTTCTCCATTGACCAGGAATTACTATCCCATTTGTACATTCATTATCCACATAGAATTGCCCATAATACATGGAAGCATCTGCCCTTTGATGCTTAATATAATTATGCAAGCAGGTAGTCGCCTTTATGATTGCATCCACTATCTCTGGCGCTGCACAAATTTCATTATGGAAAATCCTAAAGCTAGCCACCATAATGCCAAAAGCATTCTCAATTGTTCTCCTTCCTCGGGACAACCTGAAAGGCAGAATAAAAACGATTAGCTATGTATTTTAAACAAATTGATGGTTTACATTATTTATTATTTAATTATTTTTTTTACGTACAATTGTATAAAATAAATATATTTGGTTAGATATTACTAAAGAAAATCCTGTTTATAATAGGTACTTGCCTATAGTTAAATATTAACTTGTCTTCCTCCATTCTTGCATTCCTCAATTTGCTGTATGGCCTCATTAGATTAATTTGTAGAGGAAACGCTTCATCCCCAACAAAATAAAATGGGACTCTAATGGCAGTGCCTAGTAACGCACGTCCTTGGGGAATATTGAGTGAACCCATCTTTAGTTGGTGTCCAAAATTAAAAATTTTTAATACACCACCATCACTCTGACTTCCATAAGCCCTAATATTGACATGTGTAAAGTAATATTGTGCATCACAAACTGATAATAATATGATGCTAAAATACTTCTTATAATTATAATACAATGTCCCAGAATGAGAAGGAGCCTGAATACGGACGTGCTTTCCATCGATGCTTCCTAAACAGTTAGGCAGTTGCCATAAGTTTTGGAAATCTATAGCAATTTTTAACCACTGTTCTTCTGCTGGTGCTTTTAAATATATTGGAGATAAAACTTTCCACAACACATTGCATGTTTCAAAAACAATTCCACATATAGTAGAAGGGGCTATACGGAAAGCATAGCCTAGATTAGGATAGGAATCTCCCGTGGCTAAAAATCGTAGTGTTACCATTAATCTCGCTTCAGGTCGAATAGCTTCACGTGGTGAATGCTTTAGCAAGTAAGGTGCACAGAGAGTCAAAAGAGATTCAAAGCTTTGTGCAGTCATTCTCGTGAAATTGAAAAATAATTCTGGACTATGAAGTTGCAACTCATTTACAAGGGTATTGTAAAAACCACAGTTTCTCCTTCTTAAGTAAATACTTCGTGCCCACATTCTGCGATTCCGCTGCTTTCCAGGATATTTTCTTCCTACTTTCTTGATTAAGATTGTTAGTACTACTGCGGAACATCCTAATATGACGAGTTTTTCTTCGTTAGTCATCAGTTTAACTGCTACCACTGATACTCTTTAAAAACGTTCGTAATACGTTAATTGGGAAACGGGTTGAGTTCCAAACAACGAAAACATCTAAAATCTAACCTATAAATTCACTCACAAAGTAAATGGTCTGTCAATTGCGGCTTGAATTAATTTCATTTCGAATTGAATGTAAATGTAGCTTAAGTTCTTGTTATTCAATTGTTCATCCATTTGGCAGCACTAAATTTCGACAGACGTCAAACGTTAAACTCTGATTTTTAGTAATGTTCCTCCTTGGTAGAATTTTGCCAATAATATATCGATATTTACGTACCAAATGTGTCGAAAGGATCAGTAAAGGAAGACAATCGTCAAATTTTACAGTCGGTCATGGCAAAGTCAACGACTACGAATCCTGCAAGTACGAAAATGATCTAGTTGACTAGGCATCACTAAAGAAAGATCGTAGCCTCATTCACGTGTTGCATATAAATAATATTAAAATATTTTATCTCAAGCAAACAACAATTTTTTTTCTTTAGTTTCTCGACTGCATGGTTATTAGAATTTTTCTCGTTAAACTATTTATAGAGGCACTTCAAATATTTTTGCCAATACGACATCAGCTGATAATTAAATAGGAACTGCATACCTCAATTTGCGTTAAATATAAACAACAACAGGCAGCTGGCTGTGGAATAGTTCCATAACGGCTTTTCTTAATCAATACTATTTCGCTGAACGCATAAAAATATCCACTCGTTACAAATTTAACACTAAACACATAAAATATAGAAAGAAAAACGTTTAAGAATAATTTTAAGTAGAGTTGTTATGTTTCAAAAAAATTATTCTAAGCTATCTATGTGACAAATATTTGTTTTACAACTTTTACATACTTTCTTATTTATTTTTTTTCTAAAAGGCGAATATGCAGAATGGTTATACTTTGAAACAAACTTTGTAATCAAATCAAAACAGCAATGGACGTCAATTAGTCAATTTTGTGTCTGTATCTACGTTGGTGCTGACCAAAATGCACCACCTACTGGTGCAAAAATCGAGGTTCAAATTGTAAATAAACTAATTAACGCTAATCTAATCTGTTTCTGGGTTTCTCTATCAGAGTTAAACTCTTAAAGGTTAAGTAACATAACACACGTAATTTACTTTTGGCCTGATAAAGTTGTGTTTTCATTCGCGGTTATTATTTCAGAAACAAAACAATGTTACTAAATGTACTGGGTGTCTACAGGGTCTGTACAACTCTCCACCAGATATAGTACGGCTCAGAATAAGTCGATTTAACTGAATTTGTCTTTTCTTTAATACCTTTTAACTTCTTCGAGGTAATTTCGTGAAATTTCGTTTTCGGGGCTTTTTTGTAATGAGAAATTTGAATTTATCGACCATTAGGACACATTTAAACTGCCAATACTTTTTTGTGTCACGGTGTACTTCACTTTGGGTTGGAAAAATCTAGTTCCCCAACTTCTCTGCTTAAAAAAGTTATGCCTTCTAATATCCCTAAATCCAACCGTTGCAACAAAAAGGCATTTCAATTTGTAAATGCATAAAAAAAATTGTTTTAAAGTTATTTTAATAAAACTGGGAGATATACGTACCAACAGGACTATTTTGGCAAAAATGTGCCTCCTAACCGTGCCACCCCCGACAACAGACATGTTCGCGTTCACGGGAAGACTAAGCGTAAGTTGCAATATTGCTTTTTTTATAAACATCGCCCGCCATCGGGAGTGTGTTGTTTGGTTCGACCAACAATGGTTCAATATAGCTGAATTATTAGTCAAAATACGCAGTCACCGGCATCTCATAAAACTGCATTGTTTATTGTTTGTTTAGCTTCGACGAGCGATTCGTGCAAGGTGTGTTATCGTTGTCGCTGCAGCGAGCTTAAAAAAAAAATGGCTGGTTCTTAAGCCACGTTCTTGAAGGGAGACATGAGGCAGAAGCATTAAATTCAACGTTTCGAGCATTTATGTTACCGAAATAACACACACTATACATGGTGTTCTACAAGCTCTATGACAAACTTTGACAGACGGTAGTTGGGTTAATTTCAAACATTTTTTCTTATATGAACATACATCCGATTCGTTTTTGTTTAGAAGTTACCAGCATTTAAAAAAATACAATTTCATATTTCAATCAAAGTAGCCTGATAAATAAAAATGATGATTGCTATAACAATAACTATTATTTGTGTTTAAGTTTAAAGCCGCGAGTATGATTGAAGGTCAACCCGGGGATTGGCAGATTTATAACCAGGAATAGGTTCCTGGCCAGTGCCTGCAGCACGATCAAAATTTTACAACTGTTCTAATATCTAATATCTTAGATTCCAATATCTAATGTCAAACATATTGTAACATGATCAACAAATAAAGCAAAACTAGTTTCCATAGTTGAATTATACAGGGTGAGGCGTGTATAATTTAAAAATTAAACTACAGCTTCCTGATGATATTTTTAAAGTGCTACTTAAATTCAGTTAAAAAAAACTGTCCAAAGTCAGTTGAAATCTTAAAAAGACAAAATCATAATTTCTTGGAACTAATAATCAAGTTTAGTGCATCCAAGTGTGTCTCCGGACCTAAATTAGAGCGTGGGTGATGAATCCAGCTACAACGTGTCGAAGGATGATAAGATTGACAAATCCAAGGAACTAATCGGGATCTGTAGCTAACTGGACAGCCTAAACTAGCTATTCCGTGATATGGCGCCCAACGTAGGGCCCTGTCGCTCAATAAGCCAATGCCCAATCTTTTAGTTCTCAACAGCTCGAACTATCATGCCGTTTGGATAAGCTCAATCTTTCGGTAACACGGCAACACTTTGTCAGAGTCAGAAAAATTTACTTTTAACTCGACAATGTGAAACTTTGCAATTTCCATATGTAACACTTGTTTATTTTTTAAGTATTGTAATAATAGGGATTAACATATTTTATTATGAAATGAAAACTATCGTGGTTGCTTTGAATCAAACCTCAGTTGTTCACATGGAATGCGCCAGCTAAGTGTTTATTTGCCCTTGCGACTATGTAATTTATGAGTATATAATTTAGCCCGGAATGCCGAAACTAAGAGAGGTTGTTCTTTGTGACAGTGGTGCCTGGCCAGCGTCCGAATAAGGTTGATTTTTATATTTTTGTGCTAGCTTGAATACATTTGTTTAATGAATTGTGAATTTGTGGCTAATTTGCCATAGGTACTCGTTTATGTTTTTGAAAACCCCAAGGCGCGCCACGAGTTCGGTCTTAATGGATGTGGTTCCTTTGACGTGTGCCTTTAAGTTCTACGGGGTCTTACATGCGCTTCGATTGACACATACTGGGTGGTGTTGAGGTAGGTGGCATAATAATAGTTGACTCACACACCCGTTAAATATAATGGAAACGTATGGAAAGATATACCTTGAATCCTACAGTTAAGGGGAGTGTAACCTCCCGGTGAATTACCTATTTATTTGTTTTTATTGACAGAACAATAACTTTGATATTTGTTTAATATACCCTCTTAATTTCTGGCCGATGATCCGGCTGTTGTTGAGATAAACTGCTTTGTAACGACCCATGTATAAAAGGTAACAATACCAACAATAACATCTTATTTTACAAAAGTTTATAGAGCAAACTCTACTTATTTCTTGGCAACTAATCCACTGCAGTTTATATATCTAAAATAAAATAACCCTGTATTTTTTTGCGTTTAGTTTTTACATGTGAGGTGTGACATTATTTTATGATTCTTAAATGAAATGGTAAACCCTTTCAGCTGATACGTATATACCCCAATAGCGTCTACTTCACATTTGTGATGTTGCCTTCAGGCGAACCAAAAGAATTCCACGTTTCCTAAAATCGTAGACGTTGCAGGAATTTGCAAAAACGAGGCAGAATTTCCAAAAATAGACGCCTATATAAATTTACGGCGCGGCAATTCCGCGTTAGTGCCCATTTACGATTTCCGCCGTAAAGAAAAAAAATTTAACAATCGCTCCCTGTTCTCGAAATACCGCGATATCTCGCGATTTACGATCCAGTCTATTGGCTTATTATTTTCGGTCTGATAGATTTATAACGTTTCCTCGGCTGGCCAGTACCGCCGATAACCGATATTTATGTTCGACAAGACATTGCCAGGGCACGTACACGCTGCTGACTGCATAAAAATTCGCAGTTAATTGTCTTTTATCGGGATCGTGTTCGCGGTCGTGAATGACGCCGTTGTTGGGCTGCGTTTTACTGTCGAAATGACCAAACGGGTCGGCTGGACGTGAAATCGAGCTTATTTTCCCGTAGAAATATTTCGACACAATCATTCCAGCAACACCAAACTTTTCGTTCCTAAAAACTCGCATCTGACAAATTGTTTAAATTTGAATTAGTTTTTGTGATTTCTAAGATCAGTTCCTAATATTTGCAGCTTATGTTGTCCTGTTATTTACGGATCATGTTGCTGTTGATTAGATAGAGATGGTTCAATACAACGTTCAAGTTGATACCGCTAAAATACGATGCTTACTATGTACAATTATGTCGAAAACGGAATGATGTGATCTCAGTTTACTTGGACATAATGGAATCAAGTATTTGGCATTACATTACCTGTAACCGTTTTTAACTGCTTATGGAAATTGCAAAGTTTCACATTGTCAAGTTAAAAATAAATTTTTCTGACTATGTCAAAGTATTGTCCTGTTACCGAAAGATTGAGCTTATCCAAACAGCATGATAGTTCGAGCTGTTGAGAATTAAAAGATTGGGCATTGGCTTATTGAGCGACAGGGCCCTACGTTGGGCGCCATATGGCGGAATAGCTAGTTCAGGCTGTCCAGTTAGCTGCAGATCTCGATTATATTTTCGGTCATATCATAGACGAAATAGCGAATCCGCGTATGAGAGAGGCGCGCGCTCGGCTCATAGCGCTTTATTAACAATTATAAAACAAGGCTTTAGAATAATGCGAGTCCCAAAAACTCTTCAGGCAACATCAAAAATAACAATTTTTAACCCGGAAATCGGCCGTTGAAAATCGTCATTTTCGCAATTTTAGCAACTTAAATTGTTTATAATGTGCCAAAAAACCTAAAAAAAAAATTGATTGATGTTAAGGAACATCTCACCAATCTGAATATGCAAAAAAATCGAGTCGGAAAATTACTCCCGCGAATGCGAGGTTTTCGCCTTGTCTATTTTATTGAATGTAATATTAACCTCGCAGCATTAACCAGTGGTGTGCTACTGAAGGTGCCGCTCCGTTTCCCCTAGAAAAAAAATACGCCACTGGTGGTTTTTTGTAAAAATAATATTACATTCAGATAATGTTACGTTAAATGAATGAAACGTGATCTTTGGTATTTTTTAATCGGAGCAGCCGTTTAGGATAATTTACTTATTTGCCGACCATAATACGCAAATTAAGTCCACACTCCACATACCCATATTAGTTTAAAATCCATCAGCAAAAATTTAATCTTTTGTCTGCATTGTCAGTTATTAAGCTTTACGATGATCTCGTTTTAGTTTTATAACTAGCTTTATTTATTCCTAAAGCTGCAGTCCTTGTTGGGCTTATGAACACGAAACGAATTGTGATAAATAATAGAGGAAAATTGTAATCTCCTCAGGAAAAATCATGTCATGCTAAGTTCCTCTATAAATAGGTATCAAAAGTGTACGATGCGGAAGAACTTCGTTTTAAACAATTGTTGTAGGACTCGTTGCTTAATTACTTACTCGAATGTTATTTTATTATTTAGTTTGATATTTTTTTCCAGAAATAAATTTATTTCTACAAAAATCCGCCAGTGGCGTATTTTTTTCTTAGGGAAATGGGGCGGCACCTCCAGTAGCACGCTACTGGTTAAAGCCACAAGGTAAATATTACATTCAATAAAAGGTCTAATTACGTGAATACGCTGTAGTAAAGTTCATTCCATTCTGTCAGCGCATTATAGAAATATAGAAAAAAATTATTTTTTTGTAAACTTTAACACCCTGTATCTCAAATACCGACTCCCGCAGGAGCAACCTTTATTTATTTTTTGGTAATGAATCAAGTTCCTCAGTTTCTGTATTTATAGTGAAATCACCCTGTATAAATATAAGTCTAGAAATGACAATAATAATATTCAAACGTATTTTTCAGTAATTACGTACCTACTGTTTTTTCTTGCGGTTCCATATTTAGTAAATTTTACTGCTTTTTCGTGATATCCAAAAAAATACTATAAATAATTAAATCGATGTGTCGTTTTCCATCTTCCGAGTGTTTCCAAAATTTACCCCACTTTCCATTCCGGACCGAAAAAATGAAAAAAACCGATTAAACCGGCATCTATCGTATCCAGAGTCAAGGACAAAGTCCCAGAGGACCCGGAGCTCCTGTACCATGATGTCCAGAGCGCGGGAAAGTCAAATTTTCACCTCACTTAAAACAATCCCCATGCCTCAACCCTAATTTTCGACAACATCTTGTCTATCAGTAATTTGGGCAATCCGGGAAGAATTCAATGAACGTCAATTCTAGGCATTTGCAGTCTATTAACCAGAGATGAGTGCCTGGTCAGTGCTCGCAGCACGATCAAAATTTTGCAACAACAAATGTAATTATTCTAAATGTAAATGTCTATAGCCAATATCTATTGTCAAACATATTGTAATATTCTCTAAAAGTCAACAATAAACCCTAAAACTATAAAAATCTCATAGTTTATTTATTTTTTCTTCGGTAAAACAACGCCCGGTACCGTATCTACATCTAAAATCTACATAATAAAGAACAAATAAAAATATTTAAGTACTAATTTCATAGGTTGAAATATTCATTAAAATCGTTTCAAGTTTTGAAATATTTTTTTTCAATCGCTGTGTTTAGTTTCTGAATCTCAATGTCAATGACCACTAACACTGACCCAGTTTAGATGAACTTCATTATATCTATCCATCTGACGTGACATGGTAATAGGGCGTTAGGCTACAATACAAAACAAAATTATCTAAATACCGAAACAGCTAATAGTTGCCTATTTTTTACTCAGGCTTCGCTTTCTTGTTATATCTCTATAAGTATCATTATGAAAACTTCAATATATCATTGTAGCAGTGTGTTAATGAATCTTCCATTTAGAGTAACATTTCTATAAATAGCAAATTATAAAATATTAATATTAATATTACGAATAAATTGTTTTATATCGATAAAAATTCTTTGTTTATCCACAAGTCAGAACTGCTTCTATTCTATGTATGGTAGTTTAACATGTCTCGCGACAAGATATACAGAGAATGAATGGAATTGATTCCATTGTCCACATCGTCAAGTAATTTAAAAATTTCTTGGCGACACAATACTCGCTTGAAAAGGGAATTACTGTTTATTTCTTGAGCATGTTAATCTTATTGGAAAATATACATTCTGAAAATTGTAAATCCTAAACCAGCTAAGTTTTTTTGGATGCCAATTTCTGTGTTACGATTTTTTTTATTAAGCATCTAATAACACAACGTTATTTTACATCTCTCAAGATACTCCCGTGCCAATTTCATATAAAAAAATGTGTACAGAAATTTAAAAATGTAACAGTTCCTATAATATTTTAATTAATTTAAATTTCATATTTTTAACAAATTATATTGTACGAAATAACTACTCTGCGGACTAATGTTCCGTACATCATTGAATTACATCCACTATATCTAGTAAACAGCTGATATCATTCGTCAGCAGGACCACCCGACCTATACCGGTTTCGAACATATTAGTTCTCATCATTACGCCACAAGTGAGACGAATGATAACTATTTATGGACATGCTGCTCTTGCTTCACATCATATGTGATATACAGAGTGAATCGATTTTTTTTAGTGACTTCCGTTTCGAAAACTTTTTATATCATTGTGTTTTTTTACCACTAACACTTTTTTATCTGTAGATTATCGGGAAACGTTATTCTTCGGAAGAACTTTTGCACTGTATGAAATAATCAGAAATTATTTTTATAAACTTGTGTACAGGGTGAAGATAAGATATAAACATGTGTGTAAGTCTTATTTTTTAAGCTGCCGAAAATTGCATTAAGGAAAAAACCTAGCAGTAATTAGTTATTTTTAAATGTAAAATCTTATCATATTGTTTGAAATTGTTTATTTGTGGCATAAATTATATTATTATTATGTATATAGATTAGACGGACAATATTTCATTAAACACTGATCAAAACAACAACATAGAACAACGATTATAAAGAAGCGAGAATTTGAGAAATCAAAAATTTGAGAACAGGCCTTGGATAAGCGATTTCATAATTCACAAACATTAAAAAAGAATTGTAGCTACAATAAACATCATATATCTCTATCGTTATCAATCTAGGAGACGAAGATAATTCATCAGAATATTCAGAGGATGAATTTTAATATACCTACTTTTTTATTTTCTTTATTGTACATTTATACAACACTACATTTACTCACCATAATTTGAATTTTCAAAATTATATATTTTTGTGTGGAATAAAAGTCTATTCATTAAATTTAAATAAATATTTTGATAATAATATTGAATAATTTTATTTGAATTACTAAAAACCCTCTTAACCCGGTTATGATGCTTAAAGTAGCCTCATGTTTTGAAATGCTGTTTTTATATTGTTTACTTATACCTAAGAGAAATGGACCGAGAAATTGAAGCGGCATAGACTAAGACGGATTGTCGGGGATTAAATTTTAGCTATCTGCTACAATTTAGTACAGTCCGATCGCACAAAGTTTTTTTAAAAGTACACCTCATCTATACGGAAAATACATAATATAAAAATATTGAATATAGGCACCAGTACTACATTTATTTACGATTTGCATACATAATAAGCTTTTATTACTCTCTTTCATTTCTAAACAGACTATAGCTATGGAAGCGACAAACCGTTATCTATAATTGAAGTGCTTGATTATAGTGATGTGTATTTTTTATTTTTATATGATTGCCTTTTTTCAATTTGTGATTTTTGTTTAGGCAAAAATAATTTCATAAATGTAACCCTTGCTTGCTTTTGTCGTTTTGTAGCAAGGGTTTTTAATATTTACTCAATCCTTTAATTTTTCCACAAGTGGCAAAATACCCATATAAACAAAATCTTAATCTCACATCACAGAAAATATTCGTGTCGTTTTGAGTATTTGTCTTTTTTCGCAAACGGTTTGAACTGAATCATTATGAAAACAGAGGTGAAAACTTTTAATTAGTGGATAGTAACATTAAATCAAATCGATTTATTTTAAAAATTATCAATGTTTTATATTTAAAAATACTTTTTCCCTAATACAATTTATACAGTTTGTCCATGAATAGAGTTCGGAAGATGAAAAACTTCTTTATGTGTAGAACAAAAAGTATTTTTTTATAAAAACGTCTACTTATCTTGAAACTACAATTTTGAATACTGAACATTTTTAATTACTTCCATTTTGATTTTTTTTTCGATTTTTTGAAATATCTAAACCGTGATTTATTACACGAATTGTGCAAAAAAAGTCTAATAAATATTTTTCCCAAAGTAGGTAAATTCGTACCTAATTACTTATAACTTCTTATATCTTTATTTTTATTTTCAAATAAACTAGCTACCTAGTTTTAATCATTCAGTAAAAAAAACGGTCCAAATCAGTGACCATCTAGGAGCCTCGCTTACATTTATGGACTTTTATTTTTGGGGATAATTAAAGCCAAATGTGTATAAAATTAATTTCAATAATAACTTAAGATCTCTTAAAAGATAAAATTAGAGAAGTTATTGAAGATATCCCAATAGAGCAAATAAGGAAATGTCAATCGGAATTTAGATATTGAGTTGAACTATTCGCTGAACTTAGTGGTGCCATATTTAAATACAACTGTTTATTTTAATATTTTATAATTTATGATTGATTGAAAATAAAAATTTTGAAGTTTGTTCGTTTATGTTGTTTGTTTATGTTTTGCTTTGATTTAATCGAAGTAATTAAAACTGTTATTTTTGATGTACCCTGTAGGTATAGCAATCTCAAATCTGGTATTCAGAACTGTAATTTCAAGACAACCAGACGTTTTTATAAAGAATGTTTTTTTGTTCTAAACATACACAAAGCTTTCTCTCTTCCGAACCTATCCGTGGACACACTGTATATTTAAAGATAATGTTAAATAATTAAGTTTTACTATTTGAATGTTTTACGTATATGAAAAAACCTGTTTCGCATTCTTCTCGGAAATTTTGGGGTTATCTTAAAAAGTGACTTCTATAAAAGTTGTAGATTTTTGCATGATCTACAACTTTTGTATTGGATACTTTTTTGTTTGACGTCAAATTTCGCCAGAAATCCCAATGATAAAATTTTTTCACAAATTTTTAACCCCCCAAATCAATCCTCCGCCGCCCCTGCTCACGCGTTTATTTTTTTTACGTTTATTATAAGCCCCTTTACCATTTGCATTTATAAAAATCCATTGAACAATTAAACATAGGGTGTCTGAAGGATCTGTACAACGCTCCACCAGGCTCAAAATAAACCGATCTAACTAAACTTGCCTTAATCGAAAAATGGTAATACCGGAGCTACAGGGTGTCAAAAAATTAAATAATATTTCTTTAATATCGACTATTTCGAGTTAATTTCGTGAAATTTTGTATCCTGGGTTTTTTTGGAATGAGAAATTCGAATTTATCGACGATTTCATTGTATCTTCTATAGAGAGCGCCACAAGCGACCGATGGGACGCATTTAAACTGCCAAAACTTTTTTGTCCTGCAGTGTATTTCACTTTGAGCTAGCAAAATTTCCCCCCCCCCCAACTTTTCTGCTTAAAAAAGGCATACCTTCTAATGTCTCTAAAGCCAACCGTTTTCAATAAAAAAGACATTTAAATTTGTAAATGCATACAAAAATTTGTTTAAAAGTTATTTTCAACTCCGTTGAAAAACATATCTTCTAAGACCGGCCAATAATTACCGTTATTTTTTAGATTTTTAGATCGTTTAGATTGGTTACATTGTTTAGATTGTCTTCGAATAGATTGTTTTTAGAAAATATGTTTTTACTTCGACAATTCTGTTTTCAGTAAAATTGTTAAATAAACAAAATTTAAAATAGTAATTGCACTGTTTCCTTTGAAGGCATATTTCTTCTTATTAAACGATTGCTCCTAATTTCGTTTATCAGTTGAGTTGAAACAACAGGAATACAAGATATTTCTATTGAAAGATTACATTATTTAATAAATCCAATATTTCGGGCATGTTTATCAGTTAAAAATATTTGGAAACATAGGTACTTTTTAATTTTTATTCCAGGTATTTAATTCTTAATTATACTAGAATTCTTTTGCATATGTACCTAGATTTCTAGTGTCGAAGAACATTGGCTTCAATTACTTAATACAATTTTTAGGCACATTTTACTAAATTATTTGAATTAGCCTTTGACATAATGTAAAAACGTTTTTCACTTCGCGGAAAATTTTTATTTTCCTCAAGAATAATAGGCCAGGAAAATAAGCTGGGAAAAACCATTTTGCGACTTTTTGTTTCGGCAAGCTGAATTTATCACTATAGATTCTAAATATTATGTACAATAACATATTAGTTTCCACAGTCATAAAAATGGGGGGTAGATTGTTTACACGGTGGTTAATTGTATAATTTTTACGTAAATTCACGTTTTTCGCTTATAACTTTTTCCGTTCATTTCCACGAGAAAACAGTAAAGTGCTCTTTTTTTTGTCTTCAAAAGACGTACAAAACTAGCCCTCGAGCGTCAAAAAATATTTATTCGATCAAAAGTTATAAACAGAAGAAGTGTATTTATGACTTTTGAATTGAACATTTATAAACTGCGTTATTAATACCCTGAACGTTTTGGCATCGCATCCTCTCATTCCTTATCACTGTCTAATAACTCACACGAAATCTGGAATCGGTAAGTTGAATAGTTTACAAGTTATGGCCTTATAAACAAATTAACTAATTATTAGTCTGGACGATCCCGAGGATCTTCCACAATCGCACTGATTTTTTTCATGGTAGATTTCATAATAATACATTGAAATCTATATTTTTTTTTTAATTTCAAATTTGCAACCTGGAATTTTTTTTATTTTTTAGCCTTAGTTGCAAAATGAAATATACGACGCACGAGCGTGATATAGTTATATATTATTACATATTCGGAAAGCTTATGAAAAGAGCTTTAAGTTAAAAAAAAATCGTCAAGATTCGTTGAAAAACAACGGAGTTACAGACTGTCAAAGTTGACGGCCTATTGTTAAACAAATTAGGTTGGTAGCGGCAAAAAAAATACTGTCATAACCGGCAACCCGAGTACTTTCCCAGATAAAAATATTTTATTTGTGGAAGTATGTTAAGTGCATAAGAAATATTGTCAAAAGTCAGTGGGTCGCTTGATTTTCGGCGAGCCGTGGCGCGGCGGAAGGGTGGGGGAAGCGAACGACAGCGAGTCCGAAGAAAATGACGATAATATTCATAGTCCTGCCGTTAAATAAGCGAAATTCGCTTGAAAATAATATATTTGACAGTCTGTAACTCCGTTGTTTTTCAACGAATCTTGACGATTTTTTTTTAACTTAAAGCTCTTTTCATAAGCTTTCCGAATATGTAATAATATATAACTATATCATGCTCGTGCGTCGTGTATTTTATTTTACGAGTACAACTAAGGCTAAAAAATAAAAAAATTCCAGGTTGCAAATTTGAAATTGAAAAAGAAATGATAGATTTCAATGTATTATTATAAAATCTACCATGAAAAAAATCGGTGCGATTGTGGAAGATCCTCGGGATCATCCAGACTAATAATTAGTAAATTTGTTTATAAGGCCATAACTTGTAAACTATTCAACTTACCGATTCCAGATTTCGTGTGAGTTATTAGACAGTGATAAGGAATGAGAGGATGCGATGGCAAAACGTTCTGGTGATAATAACGCAGTTTATAAATGTTTAATTCAAAAGTCATAAATAAACTTCTTCTGTTTATAACTTTTGATCTAATCAACATTTTTTGACGCTCGAGGGCTAGTTTTGTAGGTCTTTTGAAGACGAAAAAAAGTACTTTATTGCTTTCTCGTGGAAATGAATGGAAAAAAGTTATAAGCGAAAAACGTGAATTTACGTAAAAATTATACAATTTAACCAGCCTGTAAACAATCTCGCCCCCCATTTTTATGACTGTGGAAACTAATATGTTATTGTACATAATACTTAACATCTATAGTGATAAATTCAGCTTGCCCAAGCAAAAAATCGCGTGCAACTCTATATTTCCTGGCCTAATAAGCTGGATTTAGTATTAACCAAGCCGGATTGACGGAACCAAAAGAGAAAAACCCACTCACTGGCGACAAGATGTGCGCGGGGTGCAGTCCGGACCTCCCGGCAAAATTCAGAGCCTCCGGCAGTTCGTTCATGTCGCACCACCCGCTCCGGCGACTAATCCAAGGGAAGAATAAGCGATCCAGAATATCCAAGCACAACAACGATCCAAGACAAGTCACGGACACATTTCACTGGCATGCAACGAGTAACCATCCGCCGCACCTCTTCCAAACAAACACTGGTCGGGGTTGGGAGAGACGTGCTACGTCTAAATCGCGGTATACACGAAACGGGTCGCGTACATCGAGCTCGAAGTTTTGTTTTATTTTGCTCGAAAGCGTGTTGCTGACAAGCCGACGATCGCGGAGTAGCGCCTCGGAAACGTGCTCTATGCAAATACTGCGGGGGCCCACGTGACGGCTCCCGCGGGTGGGGGACGAGCTTCGGGTCGTGGGCTTACCGTGAGAGTCCTCAACCCGCCGTGGCGCCGCCTTAGATCGAGGTATTGGAGAAGGCGCCGGGGATGTGTCCTTTTGCAGGGCCAGTTGGCTGTGGAACAAATGCCGTCGAGGTCGAGGTATCCTGATTTCAATGCGTTGAATTAACCTCAAAAACGAAATAATTACCCTGTAAAAAGTTAAGGTATAATTTATAAGTAAAATTTCCGTATTGTATGAATTTTTTACGTAAATTAGGAAAAAACAAGTTTTAATTGTAAATTTATAGATTTAAATGAATATATTTGAAAATTTTCAGCTCAGCATTCCATTTTATTTAATTTGTTTATTTACATTTTTGTGTACATGCCTAAAAAAAGAGGAAAAACAGTCAAATTATATGAAAAATAAAACTAGGACAATTAAAATAAACATTAATAAAACATGAAATTAAAAAGTTTTTGAAATAAAGTATCAGGAACATATTTTTTTACAAATTGGATAAATACGGCACTGAAAAATCATGAATTACTATTAAAATACCCTGCAAAAGTATAAAAAGCGTGCTTTAACAAATAGTCGACTTATAATTTGTTTTTTAAAACGTACTAATGCAACCACAATTGGAATTAATTCCGTAAAAATTGCTTTTGTATGACTGCGACACGTAATTTTAGTCATCAATTTTTTTTGGCATTGTGAGCGAGGAGAATTATAAAAAATTCGCGTGTTTTGAAAATATTAATATATTTTTATATTTCACTAAATATTAAGTAATATTGATATTAAATAAGAAAAGTAAATTAGAATTTAGATATAAACATACTACTGTCAGTAGTAAAAAAAAAGCTTTGTTGTCAAAATTATTGGAAAAGTCGTTAATATAAATAAGGGAAAGTAGAGGACTCAGGACTGAACCTTGTGAAACTCCAGTCTTCCATTTTCTATAATGGATTTAAGACAATTATAAATAACATATTGAAATCTGTTAACAAATAAGATTATTAAAGATATACACTCTCTGCTGAGATACTATACAGGGTGATTCACAACTTATCCAAAAAAAATTGGGAATAGATACGTCGTGAAAAAAGGAGTCAATATCGTAAAAATTTTTTTTGTAAAAACCTTATAGTCTCCGAGAAAAAAATTATTAAAATTGTAGTATTTTCAACCCTTACACCGCTGGGCTAGTTTCTAGCGTCATCATAGTGCGCTGTGCGCTATGCGCTCTCTCTCTCTCCACATGACTCCAGGCGATGCCGAATACTGAAATCCGATTTTAGTATTAACTTTTTTGCGATAGTGTTTACATTAGTTTTTCAAGTGTTAAAAATGGCTGACATGTACAGCAACTCGGAGTTAATGAATATCGTTTTAATTTATGGTGAAGCAGGACAACATTTGTGCATGCTGAAGTAAGACAATATTTGTGTTAGTTCGTAGAAACTAAATAAGTCGGTCCGAAATGTGTTTACACGTCGGTGGACAACATTTTGAATAGTTGTTGTAACATCAGGTATGTCAATTTATTTTGTTAATTAAAACCACAAATTAATTTTATTATTAATAATAACAGTAACGGCAAAAGCAGTTGAATTTGCTGATATAAAATAGGTGTTATATAATTTTATTTATTTCTTTCCTCAGGAAAGAAATTCTTTCAATTTTTCTCCGTTCATTTTTCTTTGCCGCCGTGCTAGTCGCTGACTGCATGTTTTGCCTTGCGTAAGGTCAGGTTTTACAGTGGACCACTTTCCAGTGCCGTACAGAAGTGTATTTTTAAATCATTGCCCATTTAGATTTTCTTTTACAAAATTATATTTGTANTTAGTAAAAAACTTGCCTTAGCAAAGTATTTTTTATTATGACGGCATAGTAACCTTTCTGTAGCCTATTGAACGCAGATATTATATTAATTTCTACTTATGGCTAAATGATATTTCCTTCAGTGTATTCTCGAACGTGACTGTCTTGGAACCTCAAACGCCCTGTACGAAGGGTCATTTGTTGATGACTAATTGATCGTCTCGTATCGCGTTGCGAGAGCCACGAGCCATGGATCTGCCTAGTCCTAAGACCGGTTGTTTAGCAACAATAGGATACCTCCGGCAGTGGGGCAGTGATGAGGCTCATTAGGTGCCACCAATCCGCTGGCCAGGCTGTTCCAATGGCGTTGACGGGCGTTTCTCCTCGTGCCGAGAACACGCCCGCGTCCCGCCAGGATAACGTCTACGCATGCCCTTTCGGGCAGGACTGTACAATCAATTTTTATTTTTTTTTTTGGATAAATTCAGAATCATCCTGTATAAATATAAGTATATATACTTATATATATATATATATTTATTTTATAAAATTTTATGCGAATCAATTTTACTGAAGTCTAAACATTGTCAACCAATTCAAAAGTTAGAAATCACTAAAAAGTGGGAAACAAACTGAAAATTGATTATTACATGAGTTTGAAAACTGATTACGAAGTTCGTATAAACATTTGCGAATTTTGCATCCATGAAAACTAGCTTTAATACAGATGGTTCACAATTTTTTTGTGTGCAACATTTTTTACTGAGGCCTGTATCAAACTATCAAAATCTCATCAAATTTGTTTAACTTCATAATTTTGTCGTCATAACAAATTTATAAAACTTCCGTTTTAGTCGATCTAACCTTACTTTGTGATTGTTCTCTGTATATAGATAATAAAAAAAAGTGAAAATGATTTTTGGTTATCAACAAATACAATACAAATCTATTATAGTAACATAATCTGTTGGCTTATGTTTTACAGAAAATAAAATTTATTTTTGCAGTCTTAGTGCAAAGTTCTATCAAAAATCGAGAAACCAACACTTGTTTGTAGGTTACGTTTGTTTATATAACTTAAGAAAATAAGACAAATTCTACACTGAGAGAAATATTAATTATACACAAGTAGAAAACACTATAGTCATACTAATCTTCTAATATTTTACATAACATTTTTATCCTTAATTTTACATTGACAATTTATTGATGAATTAATTCACGAAGTCGCTTCATCAAGAAATTGAACAAGTGTAATGCACCAAATCTGCCGTCAAATAACTTCATGAATTTATTCATCAAGTTCTTGACGAATTAGAGCATGTTCTAATTTTCGTCTATTTCTTCGTGAAGTTCGGAAGTACCAACCCAACAGATTTCCAGCCTCAGATCAGTAATGAGGTTATGTTATTGGAATATGTAAATAATTGTGTGGCGTCGTACTAGTTTTGCATTGTTTTTACTGATTTGTTACTTACAAACACTAATATTTATATATGTGTCAAAACGGTACCGCTGTTGTATCACTAGAATTTAGAATTATGAGTGGAAAGGTGACATTTTTGAAATTTATTTGCTTCTTTGATTCGTTGGTAGAACTGATTCATGCGTCAAAAAACTTGACAAAGCCTGTCGCAGTGTAAAACCACACTGTTTACCAATAAATTCGTGAATTAATTCATGAAGAACTTCGTCAATATATTCATCAATAAATTGTCAATGTAAAACAGCTATAACATAATGTATATGCAGTGGTGGCTGGTGCGAAGAGACCCTAGAAATTGTCGTAGCAAAAAAAAAATAGTTTACAATGTTATCCAGATAATTAATTAGATTAGCCTTATGTGAAATACATTAAATGGGAAATATTAAATTTATAATGTGCAGTCAATTTATCTCGACTTGCAAAATTCATTTGAATTACACTGAATACGTGGGCTCCTCCAGCTCGCCCCTAGGTTTGCAAAATGTTTACAGCGGTGGTCACGGTTACCGTGGCGCAGCAATGAAAGACGTGTAAAGTAGCGCATATTTACTATGTAGTTTGGGTTTGGGCTCTGTTTAGTTCGCTCGTAACCAAATAATAGCTATTTACTTCTTTTTTCTTGTTAAACGGAACTTGTTTACGTGCGTTGTATAATTTTGTTACCTACTTAGGTATAGTTTCTTGTGCGTTTTCTAAAACATTGTAGGTAAAAGTTTAAATTAGATTGTAAAGACAGACTAACAGCACTTGCAATGATTGCTATTAAAAAAATCAGTGGTGTGAGAAATACCCAACTTTTTTGAAATAGTAAATGAATAGTGTGTTTCGGACAAAAGCAGAAGAATAGACTTTCATAATAATAAATAATGTCGAGCACATTTTGTCTATATTTCAATAGTAAGTACTTAAAATAAAACTACCCAATTATGTTTGATTTTTTTTAATGCTTTGTCGGTACTTAAATTTTTCCGCCCTCCCTATTATGGAAGTCAACAGACGCCACTGTGTATATGCAACACACAGTCAAAACTTTGTTGGTTATTATTGTATTACCGATAATATAATTCGTACCTACATTATTTGTAAGAAAAACAGACGAGGCTTCCTTGTTTAAGGACAAAGTTAATATTTCAATCTGGTTAAGTGCGCACATAGTTACGACAAAAGAATCTCTTATTAGTCTCTAAAAAGTCACTTATTTGTAATAAAAAAGATACTTGCTGGTGTTGTCATAAAACTTGTTTTTCTAAGACGACAAAACGTACCACCCGCAACAAAAACTTTTGCTAGAATCAAAATTGCACTTTGCCACCGTGACAAGAAGATAAAATGGAAAATATAAATAAAAAGTTAGTAAAAAACTTGCCTTAGCAAAGTATTTTTTATTATGACGGCATAGTAACCTTTCTGGAGCCTATTGAACGCAGATATTATATTAATTTCTACTTATGGCTAAATGATATTTCCTTCAGTGTATTCTCGAACGTGACTGTCTTGGAACCTCAAACGCCCTGTACGAAGGGTCATTTGTTGATGACTAATTGATCGTCTCGTATCGCGTTGCGAGAGCCACGAGCCATGGATCTGCCTAGTCCTAAGACCGGTTGTTTAGCAACAATAGGATACCTCCGGCAGTGGGGCAGCGATGAGGCTCATTAGGTGCCACCAATCCGCAGGCCAGGCTGTTCCAATGGCGTTGACGGGCGTTTCTCCTCGTGACGAGAACACGCCCGCGTCCCGCCAGGATAACGTCTACGCATGCCCTTTCGGGCAGGACACTTCAGGGGGGGTCGCTGAAGCGCTGAAGCCGGCAAGTCGTAAGTTGTTTTTCGCACAGGAGGATGGAGAGGGACACAAGGAATTGCGTCGAGAGTCCTGAAAATTTTGATGCACCTGTTCGTGTGTGTTATTATGGCGGTTTTCCACCAATCGGACAGTTGAGTTTATGTCCTGTTTGTGTTTTCTAGAACCTGAAAAACAAAAACAAAACTGAAACAAACCCAAAACTCTTGTTTCCATCAAGCGGGCTACATTTTGTTCGAGTTTTATTTTTGTTTTTTGGTCCTTTTCCACTGGTTGTCGCGAAGAAGTCAGAACACATTTTTCCAATAACCAACCAACATGTTTAGAGAAGATTTGAAGTGTTTACTTGGTTAGTTAGTTTGTATACTAGACAAGTAAACACATTAACCGTACACATAAGTATATATTTTTTAATAGCTATAATTCATTCATGATGATTAAAATATTGTTTTTGGGTAGAAGAAAACGCCAACATAGATATTGGGTTGGATCGCTTAAATAGAAAACACAACACGACCGTTTTCACTAAACAGACTTGAGTTTCAAAACACGTCGAAACCTTTTGATGTGACCGCTTTCGAGCGGCGAGACCCAAAAAACAAAACTCCAACTGTCGCAAAACTGAGGTGTCTTCAAAAAGTTTGCGAAAAGATACAGTTCCGTTTTATTCGACACAAGTTTGTGTTTTGTTTTTGTTTTGTCCGTTTAGTGGAAAATCGCCTTTAGACATTCTTTTTCCTTTGCACAGGATACTTTATCTAAAAATGTCTGACAAGTGTCGTTTGTGTAAATCATGATTGTGTTTGGCTTTTATTTATCAATCCTATTTAAAAAAAACGGCCCTTACCTATACCTTAGGTAAATCTTATATGAAAGTACTTCGTGTATCAAGTCAACGTCGTTAGGTAGGTAGGTATATCAATAAATAAAAAATTGAGGCATGCTTTGCAAAGACCCTATGGGAGCATAATATATATCAAATTGTGTTAATTGGTACCTATAGGTCGGTATATGGACAAATAATATTGTCTATAATCCTTCACAGTAGCAATATAACACAGTAGATGTAAATGAATAATAAATAAATAAATCCGAGAATACTTCGTATATAAATTCTAAATATGCCTAATTTTAAGCAGAAATTATTCTATTCGCTTTTCCCAAATTCCTAACGGTTCTAGTCCAGTTGGTAGAGCTTCGGCCTGTGTCAAACCTTGATAACCCGGAAATAACTACACAGGNGTTTTTGGGAAGAAGAAAACGCCAACATAGATATTGGGTTGGAATAGAAAACACAACACGACCGTTTTCACTAAACAGACTCGAGTTTCAAAACACGTCGAAACTTTTTGATGTGACCGCTTTCGAGCGGGACCCGAAAAACAAAACTCCAACTGTCGCAAAACACGCCAGTCTTCAAAAAGTTTGCGAAAAGATACAGTTCCGTTTTATTCGACACAAGTTTGTGTTTTGTTTTTTTTTGTCCGTTTAGTGGAAAACCGCCTTTAGACTTTCTTTTTCCTTTGCACAGGCACAGGATACTTTATCTAAAAATATCTGACAAGTGTTGTTTGTGTAAATCATGATTGTGTTTGGCTTTTATTTATCAATCCTATTTTAAAAAAACGACCCTTACCTATACCTTAGGTAAATCTTAAATGAAAGTACTTCGTGTATCAAGCCAATGTCGTTAGGTACGTAGGTATATCAATAAATAAAAAATGGAGGCATTCTTTGCAAATACCCTATGGGAGCATAATATGTATCAATTCTATATCAAATTGTGTTAATTGGTACCTAAAGGTAGGTATATGGACAAATATTGTCTATAATCCTTCACAGTAGGTAGATATACAGTGTAGGAAAGTACCGATGGTCTATCAGAAGTTACGTGNTTCGTAATCGGACCACCGCCATTTTGTAGCTATTTTTATTACGAACAAAATCATGTCCTAAGCATTTTTTCGTACAAAGTCATCCCGCTGAGTTATTTAAAGAAAACTACTAAAAAAATTTTTTTTCACGATTGAATTGTTAATAATTTTTTTTCCTGATAAGATACTTTGTCAGCAAATTAGCCTGTTATTGTACTCCTCATTTAAAGTATTCCTATGTAGTTATTTCCGAGTTATCAAGAAAATGTCACCAACAGTAACTTTTCAGCCTCTGCCGACTGGAGTATTCTTGAAATATCGGGGTTTAGAGTTGCCAGATCGTATGGGTAGTTGCTAAATTTGATGGTCACTTTATTAAATATTCCCTATACCGAGGAGTTACAGATTTTAAGATATTAATTTTAAAGAAAAAAATTGACAGATGCAAGGGTCCGCGAAGATGCTAGTAACTCTTTTCAGGAGCGTGCTATCAAGTGAATTTTTGGTGCATAGATAACACTAAATTATGATATACCAACAAATTAAAACAATTAATACTAGGTGTTTCACTTTTGCTGTTATCTACATTTTGACGACTTCAAACAGCTATAACTTTGTTAATTTAAATGGAACACCCTGTAGTTTTTTACTCTGTCGGGTGCAGATTGAAATTTCCTTTCAAGCCATATAAGCATTGTTAGGATTGCCGTTACTACTTTTAGAAATATTTGCAATTTTATATTTTTGGGGCAGTTTTTCTCGTATCAGACCTGTTGTCAAATTGGCTATGACCAGAAACACTCCAAAAACAATTGACATTTGTCAAGTTAGTTGCCAAATCATTGTGACGTCTGTAATAGTTTTTGCTGAAAATTTAAATAAAAATGCCTGCATGGGGATCGGTTAAATTAAACTAATGAGGATTGTTTTAATTTGTTTATTATTTATGGACAATGTGACAAAGTAATTTCCAGAACATGTAGGGAATTTGTTGCTTTGCACATTGTTCATAAATAACAAACAAATTAAAATAATGTTCATTAGTGTAATTTAAACGATCCCTAAGCATTTTTATTTACCTAAATATTCAGCAAAAACTATTACAAACAATAATTTGACAACTAACTGGACAAATTTCATGTTATTTTAATTGTTTTTGGAAAGTCTCTGGTCATGGCCAATTTGACCAACATGTATGAAAACTCTCCCAAAAATAGAACATTGCAAATATCTTTAAAAGTGGTATAACAGCAACCGGAAGCGCCATACAGTTCTAAATATTTTAGCTGTGTTTGTCCTACTGCCTTTCGTAGGTTGCCAAATTTTCAGATTTATCGGATAGGTATTTTCCGAGATATAGGCTATTCTAAAAATGAGTATAAAAATTTATGAGTGATATAAAGGGTGATAGAATATAGAAAATAAGATATTTTTCTATGGGCTTATCGTCTTTTGTTCTAGAGATAACGGGTTTCAAAAAAAAATTTTTTAAACCAAGTTTTTACCATGACTTTTTCAAAAAAATAATGTATTACATTGAAAGTTTTTGAGAATGGATACATCACGGTTGTTAGTTTTTGATCATCTACCTGCTGGAGATCGATGATGATTATTAAGGCGATTAAATAAAAATCAAATTTAAAAAAAATGTAGGAGAATTAAATTATGGAAATTTTCTAAATATCGTCTATTTTCGATTTTTAAAACGGTGTTTATTAGATACCTTACCAAATAATGTCAAGAAATAGAAGAAAAAGTAGAAAAAACTGCAAAAGGTGATGCTATTTTGTTTCTTTTAATGTTCGGGCATGTAAAATATATAAAAAAAATTTAAATTCATTCTGTAGGTACCTACATACATATGTGTTTTCATTGACCTCTTAAAACTGTTTAACATAGGCCATTCATCTTTGTTTAACTCCTAACTCGCGATTAACCACAGTTTTATTTTTTTTTGAGTTTAAAATTTTCTCTGAAAAAAAATTACCTAGCAAAAATTAATTTATCAATTTATGTATTTTATTTCGATATGATATAACAAATTTATGAAAACGTTGTTCGTATAACAAGTAAGACTTAAATTAATTTGGGTAAAATTTCAGACGCCTTTACCCTTTACTTCTCTTATATTAATTTAACTTGTCGCGATGTTTTTTAATCCTTGGTATTATTATCGTCACATATACAATATACCTAATATATAGAACGAATAAAGAACTCGTCGCAAGAATATTGAAAAGTGTGTCAATTTTGAAATATCGCTGACCTAGTGGTAGCTAGTAGGTCGCTGAATAAGCGTTTTTGTAGTTCTGCACCCGCGTTAGAATCATGCAATGTTTCATCATGACCTTACCTATATATTTTATTTGCTTTGCAACCATACGTGTGCTTTTATAACCAGATCATTTCCTGTAGAATTATGTAATAAGAAAGGCAGTTATGCAGCAACAACTAAAAAAAGTATAACGCAATATTTTACATTTTTAAAAAAATATTAAAACGATTGGTTTCAACTGAAAATCATTTATTATAAAATAACTCAGTTTTATATTAGAAATTGTTACTTTTAATTTCAAAGAAAAGTCTTGTTATGCAAGTTGTATTAAATTTAATTATTTATTACATTCATCATGTTTACTAACGTTTTAATATTATCGCATTAATTATTTATTAAATTCATCTTAGATTGTAGTTAATTTTGCTATTTTTATCTAATGAATAATCGGATCCATAATAATTTGATAAAATGGTAGCTTCAGAAGAAGTAGAAGAATTCAAGTTATGTTTTGTGTTCATACTTCATAAATCATAACCTCAATATTTTAATTCTAAATTTTCGCTCAAGATATGAGACTAATTGTTAACAAAAAGATCAAGTTTTTTATGAGCAAATGTTACCATTTATTAAACAACGAGCGTAATTTTTCTAGTTCGGCCAGAGGCATCATTCTTGGTATTGAAACGTCCTGTGATGATACTGGTTGTGCAATTGTTGATACAGAAGGGAATGTTTTAGGTGAAGCATTGCACTCTCAACACTTAATACATCTTAAGTAAGTTTTAAAGTCATTGCTGTAGCTGTAGTAGGTTTAAAAACGTATATCTCTTCCTTGTTTTCTGATATTTTACCTGTTTTGTTCCAGCAATGGAGGTATTATTCCACCGATAGCCCAAGATTTACATAGAAAAAATATTGAAAATGTGGTCAGTGAAGCTGTTAACGCTGCAAATATACATTTCAGAGAAATTGATGCCATAGCCACAACAGTTAAACCAGGTTCATATATTTAAATATTTAAATTTCCACAATATGAGTTGTAAAAAAAAAGTCCGGTAAAAATTTTTGCTGTATTGCTTTTATGAATAATATAAGATTATTGATATATAAGTACAATAATCTATGTTTATTAATTCTGATCAATACATCACGCTGAAGAATGCGGTATTTCCAAAACAGGCGAAGGGTTGTTGTCTTTTTCTGCTACAGAATTACCAGATTCTGGATTCTGGCATTCGTATGAATCACAGGAAATATTTCCACAATCCCCATGACCAGACATCGTCTCCACATCATTTTCATCATTAGAGTTGTCTCCTGTACAATTAGGGGCCACCTCACCTGCAAACGCTTCAATTAAATGTTCCGGTTCACTGAGGTCACTTTCACTACTGCTACTGGTCAGCATTAAGGAAACGGTTGAATTCAGTAGGTTCGGCGAACTGATGGATATTCCAAGCGCTAACAGCTGGTGATTTTCCTCACATGAAGAATGGGATTTCTTTCCAGTCACTTGTGTTTGTATGGATGACACTGAAGATGAGCTACAAGTGGAACGATTTGTCAATGAATCTTTCAGACAATCTTCGGTGCAAGTATTCTTTGTCTGCACAAGATTGGTGCTGCAGCCTGAAGACACGGATTTTGAAAAGTTGTCGGAAAATGACTTCTCAGCAACATTGCTGTGGGACGTTGAGGGTATGGGGCTGGTACTGACATCGGCGTTGATTAGGCTTTGCATGTTATAAGTAGTAGCATCACCCTGATTTCCGATGCACAACGTCGATGTCATTGCGTTTCTAGACATTTCAGCAGCTAGAACTTCCTTGGATTCTTTAATCTGAGTAATGTATTGATGTTGTGTCGACTGTAGATGGTTAATGTACCACTGCTGATCGCGACACCTTTGGTAGAACGTGGGGGCTCGTACTTGGAATCGCAGAACTAGCGTATCCAGTGTCTCGTTAAGGTATCCTTCGCTGGCCAATAGGTCCAAACGGAAAAATCTGTTGTACCCCCAACATTCTCCCACTTCAAAGTCAGATGCAAATTCTCTTACGATATTCTTCGTAGAGTCCCTAGTTGCTTGGTGTATCATTTCCACCCTGTATTCGTACTTTGATGTTTCCGGATACCCAGCGCTGAGTTCTAGGAATACAGAGAGATAGTTACCTCTGACTACTCCATTACCATCAGGATAGACTTTCAAACGCCAACATAGTCCATTGCAGTTGAGGGGGGCGGAATATACGGGGTCCGATTTTTGTTGTAATTGCGCAAAGTTGTGCATGATGAAAGTGCTGTTATCATAGGAAGGCACAATTTCGCTGCAAAAAATATCTCCTATTTTATAACTGGAAAATAAATATTTTTTTAACGGTAATGGTTATGTAATACCTGTGGAAATCGGAAGGTACTGGGGCCGTTACGAAACTTGTCATAGGCTTCTTCCTAATGCTGTGTATCATTCTCAGCAACTCGTTACTTTTGGTAATCAGTTCGGATCTTGTGCTTGCTTGCAGTTGATGCTCTAGTTCATGCAATAAATGCTCGAGTTGTTCTGTTTCCTATTATACAACAAAAAATAAAAATATATTTGTAAAAATAAACAATCAAGAGGTAGTGCAACATCTAAGATCATTCTCTTCTCAGCACATCAACATCAGTAAGTTTGGAACTTATTAGTTCTCATAAGCCATAGGTGAAACGACGAATGAACGATTTAAACATTAGGATGTCTAACCTACAAAATGTATGTCATATCTCAAATAGGCTTGCCAGATCTCCGGGTTTTGATGGTACATTTTCGGTCTCCGGGTTAACATATCATTTCTCCGGGTTTTGTTTGTTGCAGGAAAATCGTGATTTTTTCGATATTTTCTGTTTTTTTTTAGACATCAAAATCCAAAATATATTTCCCCGGGTCACAAAGATATATTTCCTGATTTCCTTTTTTCTTTTAGACCTGTGTCCTTTTTTTTTTAAACCTCGATTTGTCCGATTGCAAGCAGAATCTTTTTTTTTTTTAGATGTCAATTATACAAACGGGTCATATCTCCGGGTTTGTCATGAAATAGATCTGGTAACCCTAGTCTCAAATGTCATTGTAACTCAGTACCTGCTGTGCATAGTAATTTCTTTATACCTACTGGCAAAGAGTGACCTACTAAACTCTAGGTACTACGAAAGCATGACTCGTTTTGCACTATGCAAAATAAACTTTTTCACTAATGCTATTTACTGAACGATTACTCAATCTCTCTCAGATTAATTATTTTCCTTTAGCTAAAAAGCTTATGTACCGTAGTACGAAACAAGTTAAGCTTCAAGGTGTCTACTGATTAGTAGATCACTCTTTGCCAGTAGGCACAAAGCATTGCTTTGGGCTAGTAGTACAGTCATTGAACCCTTTCACCTACGAATTCTTTGAAACTGAACTGATCGACTTGAAATTTGGCAGATAGTTAGAGAAAAGGTCAATGAACATTAGTGACATAGCGCCGATTGACGCTTCCACCCTGTTGGGGGTTGACACATCTTCTCGGGGTGGAATTTTTTTTTTCAAAAATAACGCTGGAAATTGAAGAGAATCAAATTTTGAGCAAAAAATATTCAAAGAATTTTTTCTCGAAATCAATAGTTTTTTAGTTATTCGCGATTGATTTTGAGTAAAAAAAAACACTTCTCAAAGTAGTTTTCGCGAATAACTCAATAACTACGCATTTTATTTAAAAAAAGTAATGAACAAAAATATAGCTTATAAATAAACAAAGAAAATCGTTAAAAAGTGTTGTAAGTCCTATACAAAGCGAAATATGGTTAGGGGAAGGGGACTAGTTTTGGGGGAAATACTCGAAACGATGTATTCAACGTCAAATAATGGAAAAAAGGATGAATTTTATGTGTATAACGCTCCAGGAGTTTTTTGTAGTACTCAAAAAGACCTTCAAAATGAACACTTATAAAAGTTAATTAGAGCAAAATTGAAGGAGTTATCGTCAAAAACAGATGGGTTGCTCATATTTTTTAAGGAAAAATGAGCAGTAAAAACACTACCATTTCCATCAGAATCGTAGACCCTTTATAATTAGTTTTGTTTTAGTGTTTTTCATACGATCCTGAAGTTAGACTGGTTTAGAATGTGTATATTTTTAATAATGTACGGGAAAATTTGAAAACGTATTGTTCATTATTCAAAAAAAAAATTGCCTTATTTATATAATAACTCTGAAACTATGAAAGATATGTAAAAAATGATAGACAACAAAAATGTAGCATTTTTTTCAACAAATATTCTTCTTTTTTTTTATTCCTATAGCATAAAAAACAAAGGTGATATTGCTGCTTGAAGTATCCATTTTAGTGAAAAAACGACCTGTCTCGAGCCCTTCGTACCTTTCCCTTTAAAAATCGAAAGTCTTAAAAGGTTTTATATGCAAACGATCTTACAGCTCTTGAAATTATCTTTATTGTAGGATACTATAGCTTCAAAATTAACCGAGTTATGGTAAAAAAACTAATGACATTTTTTCGGAGCAAAATAGGCTTTCTCATTTTTATATATTATATTATACAAATAAATTTAGTGTGATTATGTGCATCATAGCAATTTTTTTATGATTGATTATATTTAAAAATCGATTATAATAAAAATATTTTACATTAATATTGGTAAAACCGTAATTTATAAGAGTTGAAAATGGCAAAAGTAAAATATTCTTTCATAAACAATATAAGGGAATTTTTATTTTAAATTATTGCACAATTCCAAGATTTAAAACGTAATTTTTTATCATTTTTTAGCACAGGGGTGATTTATAAGGGTTAAAAAGATTAAAAACATTTGTGTTATGAGACACAAATTCTTTCATAAGCAATGAGGGAATTTTTATTTTAAATAATTGCACCGTTAAAGCATTCCAAGCTTTTAAAAAGTAATTTTGTATTATTTTTGTCAATACAGGGGTGGTTTTTAGGGGGTTGAAATGGAAAAATTCTTTTATTAGCTATAAGGTAACTTTTATTTTAAATAATTGCACGATTTAATCATTTCAAATCTGAAAAAAGTAATTTTTATCATTATTTTTGCATATGGGTAGTTTTTAAGGGTTAAATAAAGGGTCGAAAAGATCAAATATATCATAAAACTTGTTTGAGAATATGGAACATTATTTAATCTTTGTGCTTGAACAAGATTTTTATCAATAAAATGCTTAAAACTTAATTTTTTAATTTTTTTTTACTTAGGGGTAGTTTTTACCCCTAAAAAACAAAAAGCGGCAATCGGGCTTATGTCACTTTTGAACATGAGTCTAAGATGAGCCTTATTCTAAATTTTCATGCAAATCCATGCAGTTTCAAAGAATTTGGAGGTTACAGCTGATTTTCAGCTTCAATGACTGTACTAATAGATGAGATGACCAATGAACGATTTAATCATTTAGATGTCTACCTACTGGCAAAGAGTACAACTCTAGGTACTACGAAAGCATGACTTGTTTTGCACTAAGCAATAAATTTTTTCACTAATGATATTTATTGAGCGATTACCCAATGTAGCTCTCAGAATAGTCATACCCCATTAGCTAAAAAGTTTCTATCACGCGCGCTCGCTATGGGACCTATAGTGTAGGGGGTTATGTGCACGGAAAGTGCCAGATAGTATCTGTATTTGTATCTGGCACTTTCCGAGCATATAACCCCCTATGCTATAGGTCCCATAACGATTCGCACTTGTGATAGAAAATAGTATGTGCAACTCATTCGGAAAAGTTGCCATAGCGCCACTTGGGCCCGTGTGGCGCTATTGGCAACTTTTCCTCACTCTATACACAATGAACTATTATGTACCTTAGTGCGAAACAAGTTAAGCTTCATAGTGCCTATAGATTAGTAGTTCACTCTTTGCCAGTAGGCATAAAGCATTGCTTTGTGTTAGTAGACATTGAGTAACAATGACATTTAATATATGACCTTTACTTTGTAACAATATCTTTTTACTTGCCCTTACTGAAAGTAAACTATCATTTAATCTTTCCTCTAGGCAGTTAAAAAATATTGTCAAGAAAAAAAAAATGTGAAAATAAATAGATAATATCATATATCACTGTCTTAAAGTAACACACCTGAGTCAGTGAATCCTTTTGCCCCATTAAGGTCAAAATTTTGGTCTTCAGTTGAGAATCCAGTCTTGTCATCATCAAATCAACTGCATTTCTTATCTCGCGGACCTTCTCCTCCTTAGCCGATCTTACAGACTCCACATTCCTCTCAACCTCCTGGACGATACTAATTAACTCCATCAGTCTTCTTCTAAGTTGCGATACCTCATCTTTGATTTGTGTGACGTGCTGTTCGTACACCTCTTCAAGCGGCTTGAATGTGTGCCCCGAGTGAGTGCCACCCCATAGGGCGCACTGGTGGCAGATACAACACCTGCAAGTCCAGCAGTAGACCGAAAGCTTCTCCAAATGTGTAGAACATTTATCTCTGTCAGCGTCTTCTTTCCTGAGCGTGCTAACTGACTGCAGTGTATCGAGTTGTTGGGTGACCTCTTCCACCCACCGACAATTCACCAGCTCATGCAGGTGCAAAGAGGCCCTGCAGTGTGGGCACTGGGACCTCTGTTCTGTCAACCATCTACGTATGCAGACGTAGCAGCACAACTTCGAGCAGTGGGGGCACAGATGGGCGTCCCGCAGTTTTTCCATACAAATGAAACATCGAAATACCTCGGCTAATGTTGATTCTGAGTTAGAGTTGTAACATTCCATGATTTTGAGTGAGTCGGGTTAAAAAAACTAATAAATAAAACCAAGCTGTCGGGGTGACAGTAAACTGTATTTGACATTTGTGCCCAAGGCAAGGGCTACTTTTTTTATATACGTTTGCCGATGGTTCCTTAATATCAATAGCTAAGAATATTTCCTTTCTCTTTTATTGCAGCTTAGTGTAAAGGTAAGTTGCGTTAAATCACCATATTTTGGGTTCTCCTATATGCTCCAGCTCTGTGTCGGTTATGCAAAACTCCCTGTACATTATATTTGTACCAATATTTTTGTTATACAGGGTGTTATAAAATTCGCGGACACGGACTGTGGATCATATTAAGCTAGATAAGGTCATAAAAAAGTGTCTATGATTTTTCAATCAGACCAGTATTTTTCGAGATATAGCAGTATCAAATATCCAAAAATAATAAAAATATATATTTATAAATTTCAATTTTCAATCATTAGATAAACAATTACGACAAACGAGTTACAACAATTGTTCAAAATTTCCACCGTCTGCTGTTAAACGTACTTAAGAACATTGTGCTACTGCTCTAATGGAGTTGCGTATCACCTCTAGTGTTATTTGCTGTATTTATTGAAATAGGTGGTTCTGCAATTCATTCAAATTTGCCACTGGTGTTCTGTACACCAACGTTTTTAAGAAGCCCCAAAATAAAAAAATCACATGGCATTAGGTCTGGAGAACGAGGTGGCCAAGCAAATGGATCGCCTCTGCCGAGCCAATTGCACTGCTTCACCTGCACGATTATTTGGAGCTCCGAGAGCCATCAGCATATCATACTATTCACGATTTGAGTAATTGTGGCCTATTATTTTGCAGTTTGTATTGACAGGTACTTTTACTGTACTCTAATGATGTCAAAGTATTGATAAATGCTTTCTGAATTGTCATTAATTGTTATAGAGCTGTCTGTTTCAAACAATACAATAAATAACGCCAGAGATGGTAGGTACGCAACTCCTTTCGAGCTGTAGCACAATGTGCTGAAGCATGTTTAGTAGCAGGTGGTGGAAATTTTGGACAATTCGTTTGTCATCATTGTTTATCAAATGATTAAAAATTGAAAATTTTTATTATTTTTGGATGTTTAAAACTACATTATATCGAAAAATATCGGTCTGATTAAAAAATGGAGACATTTTTTTATGACCTTATCTAGCTTAACGTGATCCCACAGTCCGTGTCCGCGAATTTCGTAACACCCTGTATGTTCGTTTATTTCCTTCCAGTGGTAAGTCAAAGCCCCAATTGCAGACTTTTTGCTTAAATTCAATTCATGGATTGTTTTATTATTTTGAAATTTATTAATTGATTTTGGCTCTATTTTACATGGATAATTTATATAATTATTAATTAATAATTAATTCTCTTTTACTTTTCATTTTCTAATTATAAATTGTAGATAAAATACATATTATTTATATAAATGGGTTAAAAATCTATTAGGCCAACCAATATAGAGCGAAAAAAGAGGCTGTTTTTACACTTAAATATTACAGCAAATTCCATGTATTTCCTTTTGAAAAATACTTTGTAAATGAAAACCCAAGTGATTTCCCAGCAAAGTCGTGAACAATTTTTTTTAAACAATAAAAACTGCAAAAAAATTAAATTTTTTTGTTTTTTTTTATAATATCTCGAAAAATGGTGATGGAATTGTCTTACTCTCAATAGAATTTTTGTAGAGAATAAAAAAACCTATAAAATGTTTTTTTGTGCGACCCGATCGGTTCATTTTTTACAGAGAAAATCCAGAAAAACCTCTAAAATATACCTCTTTTCAAAAATTCATAACTCCATCAAATTTGAAGTTGGAAAAACAATCTCGTGGAAAATGACAGATAATAATATGTAGTTTAATCATTCGCAAGATGGTTTCTGTCCGATGCATAGTTTTTGCACAATTGCATTATAAACAAATTAGGGTCTTTTTTGCATAGCGTGGCAATTTATCAAAAATGGTCCGATTTAAATTCTGAAAATGGCATCTGAAAGTAGAGAACAAAATCTTCAATTTGTATAGGTACCTCGGATTTTCGCTTGGGTGGTGGGAAATATGCTAAAATTGCCCTTGAAAGTCGCCTGAAACGATCGAAAGTATGGGCAATACAATTGTGCAAAAACTATGCATCGGACAGAAACCATCTTGCGCACGATTAAATTACATAATATTATTATTGCCTGTCATTTTCCACAAAATTCTTCAAATTTGACAGAGTTATGAGTTTTTGAGGTCTATTTTTGAGGTTTTTCCGGATTTTCTCTGTAAAAAACAATCGAGTAGCACAAAAAACCATTTTATAGGTTTTTTATTCTCTACAAAAGTCCTATTGAGAGTAAGACAATTCCATCATTATTTCTCAAGATATTATAAAAGAACCAAAGAAATGTCATTTTTTTGCAGTTTTTATTGTTAAAAAAAAATTGTTTGCGACTTTGCTGGGGAAATCACTTGGGTTTTAATTTATTAAGTATTTTTCAAACGGTAATTTATAATTTAATGGCCTAAATAATCACCAAAAAAATAAATAAATGTTTATTTATTTCTGAATAATCAACACCCTGCAACTTTCTACCGAAAAAAATTAGGTGTGGGTTTATAATCATCAAATATTTTTTCATTTGCTATGAATCACAAATTATTGTTTTTTTATTAGGTTTGCCCTTATCTTTAAAAATTGGCACGACTTATGGCAAATACCTGTGTAGGCTGCACAAAAAACCGTTTATACCGATACACCACATGGAGGCACATGCTTTGACGGCAAGAATGCACGATAAAAGCATCGAATTTCCGTTTTTGGTGTTACTGATCAGTGGAGGACATTGTCTACTAGCCGTAGCAAAAAAAGTTGATAAGTTTCTCCTCCTAGGGGAAGGCAAGGACGATGCTCCGGGGGAGGCATTCGATAAAGTAAGGAAGCGAAAGCAATGATAAAAAAAATTTAATTTATATATTTTAGTTGGCAAGGAGAATGAAACTAAAAAATATTCCCGAATACTCTCAACTTTGTGGGGGACAAGCGATAGAAAAAGCAGCATTGAAAGCCGACGACCCTTTACGATATAAGTTCACGATACCCCTCTTGCAGTATAAAGATTGCAATTTCAGTTTTTCGGGTATAAAAAATCAGTTGCTATTACAGCTGTTCAGCGAAGAAAAAGAAGAAAGTGTGTAAATACAATCTTAGTACGATTCTATTTAACGTTTCTAATAGGTGGTTGTTTCAGATGTACCGCCTGACGGTGTTATACCGGGCGTTAGTAATTTGTGCGCGGGGCTTCAGTTGGTAATGACTAGACATTTATGCCATAGAGTTCAAAGGGGCATGGAGTACGTGGCTAGGAAGGGAATAATACCGCCCAATAAGCAAACTTTGGTAACGTTTTGTTTAATAAATTGGACATATAAAAACTGAATTGTTCCTGTAGGTGGTTTCTGGTGGCGCAGCATGTAATAATTTTATCGCTACCGGTTTACAAATGGTGTGCGACGAATTAGGCTATAAAATGGTACGTCCGCCTCCCAAGTTATGTACCGATAATGGTGTGATGATAGCTTGGAACGGAGTAGAAAGGTGAATTTATGTTTCTTTTCTTACTTTTCGTCATTGTTTAATACACCTCCAGAAAGCTCAATAGATATTTCGTAATCACTTGTGATAGCGTTTTTGATAGTAATGTTCCTCAAATCGTCTTAGCATAGATTCCTCAAAATTAGAATCTGTAGCTTTTACTTTTATTGGATTCTCAGACATAGACAATTAATTAAAAATATTTTGTGTTAAAATTTCAGTTAGTTTTATTATCCCATTTTTTAGTTATTAATGAAAATGTTGAAAAAATCACTGTTTTCTGCCTACAAAATTGATACCTCTCACAGGACAGGTAGTAAATAATTGTAAACAACAATCTGAAAAAATTTGATAAAATGATACATTTATAAATATATTCTTAAAAACAGTATCAGAATGGTCAATTACGTTCACGGTCCGCAGGGTATACAGACTATACAGTATAGCCTTTATAACTGTATTATTTTAAAAAAAAATTTCAGATTGTTTTTTACAATTATTTACTACTTGAGTTTTTTTCTTTTTTTAAAGAATGCAATATTTACGGAGATAGCACTCCCTTCTGTTTTGCTTAAAAATAAAAAAAAGAAGAGTTTTTGAGACAAATGACCTTCACAGTACTAAAGACAATAGTTCGACTTATCATCAGTAAAAATTTGGAATTTTTTTAACAATTAACAAAAAAATTACGACAAGTTAAAGTGGGAGGTATCAATTTTGTAGGGAGAAAACCGTGATTTTATCAACATTTTCATTAATAACTAAAAAAATAGGATAACAAAACTAACTGAAATTTTAGCACACAATAGAGTAATAGTGAGCATATATGGTCCAAATTTCAAATTTTTTTGCTTCTACGTTTTCTTAATATCGGTTTCCAAACTCGGGGGTCTATTTCATTTATTTCGATAGTAGGCTATGATTTCATGTGTCATTTTTGACTAGTTTTTAAATTATTCAAAAAAATTAAAAATGTTTTGAAATTTAACACCCTTTATTTTTTTAACGAAGCGTCTAGATAAAAACTTATAGGAAAGACCCCTTAAAATTCACCAAAGAATACGAGTTTTCATTATTGGTTACCATTTGTGAATCACCCTGTATAAACGTAGCTGTTTCGTTGGGAAAAATAAGAGTAATTCCAAGTGATTTGCTTCATTTAAAGGAATAATAATTACTAGGTATCTACTGGTGCTGCTATTAACATATTTTACATATATTTTTGTGTTTTGGTGAAAAATAGTGTATCTGCGTCCGTATTATGGAGGGTCTGTTATTAAGAGACGGTAGCGTTAAGAAAACCACATTGTAAATTCTAGTTTCCGAGGTGTCCTTAATGGAGGTTTTACTGTACCATCTTTTTGTAGGTGGAAAGAAAATATTGGCGTATTCGAAGACTTTGAACACATCGATATTGAGAAGTGTTCACCCTTGGGAGAGAGGTTGATAGAAGAAGTAACAAATGAAAGTATAAGCTGTAAATGGGTGAAACTGTCAAAACTAAATCTTCCTCAGAGTAGATGGAACACGACTGATTAGTTTTATTTTTATTGAATAGAAAATGTACCTTTTTTTAATTGTTTTATTAAGAAAACATCAGTAGCTCTGTTTAAAGCTTAATATTTAATTATACAAGTGATGGGCCTCGTTCTACCATGCTTTTTCTCATTTTTCCGTACAAGTCAGCCTTTTCTTTGTCTTCTTCTTCCGCTTCAAGATCAGCGAGAACGTCTAACAGTTTTCTCAATCTGTCCTTAACAAGATCCACATCCCCTGTACTTTCCTTAGCCGACATAGGGATGATATCACAGAACTTTAAAATTTTATTCGGACGCATTTCTTCCGGATAATTTTCAAAGAAGCCTACAAACAACTACGTTATCCTACAAATGATCTATTTTGATTTATTTACCTTTAAGATTTGTTAATTGGTCTTTGATTTCCTTGTATTTTTCAATGGATCCTTCCGAGTCCATCTTGTTTATCAAAAGCATGGACGGTTTGTTAAGCAAATCTTCATTATACAGTTCCAGTTCCTAGAAAAATATTTTTATAAATAAACTAAACTGTGAACAATCACGTTGATTAAATACCTTTATCAGTAACATAATTGTTTCCAAACAACTTCTGTGTGGATACTGCGGGCTCAATTGAAATCCGTGAATATCAATGATCATCAAAATCAATTTCGTACGTTCTACGTGTTTTAGAAATTGGTGCCCCATACCTTTATTAGCGTGAGCGCCTTCAATAAGCCCAGGTAAATCGGCCATTGATATTTGTCTCAAATCGCTGTATGTGAGAATCCCAAGATTAGGCCTTACTGTGGTGACTAAAAGATTTTTTATTTTTAACGTAAGTATACTAAGCATATAATCTTTACTTACAGGGGTAACTAGCGATCTTTGGTTTAGCTTGTGAAATTGCTTTCAAAAGTGTACTTTTTCCGGCATTTGGGAAACCAACCAATCCTATATCGGCTATTAGTTTTAGATCTAATTTTATTGGATAAGCTTGACCCTTGGTGCCCAAAAAGCCATTTTTTGGATGACCTCCAGTGCCACCCTTGGCTATAACGAGTTCTTCACCTTCTTCGTTCAGTTCACCTAAAGTGATCAAAATTTATTATACCTTCCTGTATAGTACCTTTCAAACTCAGCATACCTATTTTTTTTCCGAAATCAGTGATTAATGTTACACCCACTGGCACTTCAAACTTTAAGTCTTCACCTGGCGTCCCCAATATAAAATTGTGAGATGAATGTCTACCGTTTTTTGCTATATATCGTTTCATCTTATTTGATTTGAAGACATTTTCTAAAGTGATATTTTCCTTGCCTACTACAATAACATTCCCTCCTTTGCCCCCAACTCCCCCAAATCTGAAATTATTTTTATTTAAAAAAGTATTGTGTAATATTTAAATTACCTTAACTACTTTGGTAAACCATTTCCACCTGTACCTCCTTGAACAAAAATTCGAAGTGAATCTCTGAAGCCTGTGCGGAGATACTTTCTAGATATATGCTTGGCAAATACTACTTGCTTTAACTGAACCATCGTTAAGTATATATAGGTCAGGTATATAAATGGTTAAATATGAGAAAAACCACTTTTCTTTACTTTTTACTAAGATAAATACATTTAAAAAAAAAATAAAACAAGTGACCCTTTACAATTTGTAGAAATAATTTTCCTCTTCACTAAATAAATTACAAAAAACAAGGTTAGGTTCAGTTTAAATCAAAAGTCAAAAACATCTGCAAAATTAACAATTAGGGTGGGTCCACATAGCTCGAAATTGCCATGAATTTAAAACGGAACAAAACGGCTATTGGCTCCTTGATTGGTCGCATAGAATTTAGATCAAGTTTACATTTCTGTGATTGGTCGTAACCGATATGTGGTAGATACTCTTAAATTCGTTGTTCTTTTAAGTTGCAAAGGGTTGATAAATAATTTTTTTATAAACATTATTACATTGGCTCAGTGTTGACAACTGTGACGATTTTTCGTCAAAGTGATGATTTTTTAAGGGGAAAAATTGCTATTGACGAATTGACGAAGAATTTACTCTTGTGACGATTTTTTTTTCGAAGTACATTAGTGGACATTAATTTTCATTTATAATATTTGTATTTCATAAATAATGCCAAGAAATTGCATTAGCAATGACATATTTGTTAGAGAGGGATTGAGTGAAAGCAGAACATTATCAGTTGGTTCTGTATCTGGCATTTTTGCGCCTTTGTTAAAAAACCATGCAGCTATTGATATAGAAAAGAGAAGATGGAGAAACCACTACCTTATCATTTTGATGAGGATGAAAAAAAATAATTTTGTTTTTTTAGTACATTTTATTATCTGTTTTATAATCCGTTTATATAAACAACATGCAGTAAATTTCAAATTTGCAGCGGGCGACGAAATGTGACGAATTTTAAAGATCGTCATGAAGAAATTTGCGTTCTAGAGGTTGGCAACATTGCATTGGCTGTAAGCTGCAAGCTTGTTGGACCTTAGTAAGTCGGCTCTTTTAACTTTTTTTTATATGTTATTGTTATTACTAGACTTAACATATCCTGTTATTGTTGGGCATCGCCTGTTGGATATGTATTTTAAATAAATAAATAAATAAATACCCGAAAGCAGCTTAGATTTGTGTATCAGTCATTATTTTTTTATTTCGTGATCGCGTGATCCATAGTTTTAAAAATAATTCAAATCTTTACATGTGTCTCGACTGTACCTGACTGATAAATAAATTGATTACCACTTACTTACTTTAATTTGCTGCATTCATAAACATGCCGACAAAATAATTTAGCTGTTCCTTAAACTTTTGTATTAGGATAGCAGAAGTTACAGAGGATCTTAGATAGTTATAATTGTTTTAATTTTGTTGTTGGTAACATTTGATTACAGAAAAATTACAGTTAACAATGTTTAATTGATAGATGGCGCTAAACTATTAATGCGGTAACCGAACACCAGATGGCGGCAGCACCAGTCGATTTTGCGTCATTCTATAATTGTAAAAAAATTTCATTTCACAATTTGAATTTAAATTAATTTACGTATCTGGAATTACAGAGTTCTGAAATTAAATGTTGCTAATTCAAAAAATTATAAGATATAGTAACTGGGACATATTCTGCAACTTACCTAATACAATATTTTAAGGAAAAGCGAAGTATGTAAGTAATTTTGTGATAATTTTAAAATTTAGTAAAACAAATTGACTTATTATTAACAAATAATAGCTGACCTTGGCGCATTGTTATGTAGAAATCTATTTTAATGACATCACATTCCTTTTATCATGAAAAATTACCAGCATAATCAAAAGAAATTAAACTTATCAATTTCGTCATTATGAGAGTAAAATGATATGACATGCAGCTGGTCTTTTTGGAAACAGTTTTTCAAACCTCTGTAGAGTTTAATGTATACCTTTTTTGTTTGTTTTTAACTATTTTAACAGATAAGGAAATGATCATTGTAGGTTGTAAGTTCTCTTGGTGGCAGTACTTTTATAAATTTTGGCGGTAGAAAATATATTTCACCATAACGACTCACGTTTAAAAAAAAACGTATAATTGTCAAAATAGTTTATTGCGCTTACAAAAATAGCTTCACATAAATACATAAATAGTTCAACAAGAAATTTAAAAACAAACTTTTTCAATAAATAAATCAAAATAGATTACAAATCAATGTTAAAAATTGCTCAATAATTTGGTTTCAACATTTACATAAAACAATTATAATAAAAAAATGTACAATTCTACATCAACATCCGATTAGTTCCTCTCTGAAGGCACAATTTACAAGAAATCAATAAATATTTCAATCCGATACTTATTAATTCCAAAATACACTTTAATCAAACTTATGCGTGATCAACGGGAACCTTATGATCCTCAACTGTTTTCCGTAGTCGCACAGCACGGCGTCCCGTAACAGAATGAGCTGTTTTATGAAGATGAACGGTGATCGGCCGAGGGTGATCGTCCTCACGCACTCGCCCGTCCTCACGTCCCATATTACCAGTCCTCCACTCCTCGCGGTGACCACCAGATGCTGCGCCAGCATAAGGACGTGAATGGAAAACACCTGCGAGACGTAGATGGTGTTCAGAAGGTGCCCTTGGAATCGTTCCCAGACGCAGAGTCGTTCGTCTGTTCCCAAAGAAATCACGTAACTCGCCGAATACGTTAGAGACGTAATGCTGCCATTGTGGGCCTGGATGTTGTACATACACGCTCCTGTAATCAAAAGTTGCATTGCATTTCATCGTAGTAGGGAAGAGAAAGCTTTTACTTACCTGTTTGCAAGTCCCAGACGCACAGCATGCCGTCCTGCGATCCACTACCGGACGTCGCGGGGGAAACCCTGTCCATAAACAGGCAAGTGATCGGACCACAGTGTCCATGCAGCGTGTACAGGGGGCTGCCGTCCTCTAACCTGAAAACCTTCAACGTGTGGTCTTGGCTGCCCGTCAGCACCCTGCCTCCCTCACAGTCCAGGCACGTCACCGGCTGCTGGTGCGCCCTCGTGCTGATTATTTTTATACAACGCAAGTCTTCTTCGCAATCAGTCTGAAAAAATACAAATGGTTTCTAAATTTCAGTTTGTATGTTTCAGTATAGAATAGAAACTATTCACGTTTATTTAAAGGATAACACCACTGTAAAATTGTCAAATAAAGCATTTAAGATTTCACGCCTACAGATTAGTAGGTCACTCTCTGTCAGCATGTACAAAGTAATGCTTTGTGCTAGTACACATTATGTAGCAATGACATTTAAGATATGACATAAAATTTGTAGGTTATATCTCACTAACACTCAAACTCCTCTTCAAATCATCAATCATCTTACCTATTTATAATTAATGACATAGTTTTAACTGCAAAGTTTAATAGTAGCACTTGTTTACACTATATTGTAATGCATTTATTGCTAGTCCGAAAAGGTTTAAAAAAAAATAAAACAAAACGTTAAGTCAATTATTAGTTCTACTATAACAATATTTTATAATCGCTAAACAAAGTCAAAGAGAAAAATGGTTCCGTTTGAAAGATATTTAAACGTTTATGATTTATGATGTAACTCACCTGATTCTGAATTTCACGGTCGGAAACGGACCCCAGGGATCCCGTCCTGACGTGAGTCCTTTTATAGGCGCAAGTAAAGTTCCAATCGATAGGACGGCCCTGGTTGTAGGTCTGCAGTTGAAATAATTCCAGTACCCCACTTAGACGAGCCGCTATGACTTTGGCATTTACTGTTTTTATGTTCGTTATGCCCGAGTCTGTTCCATCCTCAAATATACACTGAAAAAAGTGGTTATTATGTTTTGAAAGTGGTATCAACACATCATTATTTATATATTTAAGAACTGAGATCTGGTTTTTATTTATTACTGCTTTCGTTCGCAACGCCTATATACAGGGTGTTCCGAAATTAATGCAACAAAATTTGGTCATAGATTCTTAAGACAAATTTAGGGGACCCGTATTTTTTCTTTTTGCCAACTGGCCCCCTCTTTTGGAGTTATAGCCCCCTGAAATTTACCCCTAAGAATAGTTTTTTTTATATCTCAGAACTCTGTTGTACCAGAATCACTAAATTTGGCACATAGGGGTTTTATGACATGTGGAATCTGATGGTGCTAAGTTTTTTGGCTGGGAACCCCCTTAAGACAACTTTTCGTGGGCCCGCTTGTCTTTGGAACTAAAAAAATTTAGTCGCAAAGAATTCCTGAAAAATTATTAGTTAGCTAGAAATTAGAAATTTTTTTGTCTCTTGATATTTTTTTCGTAAAACGCAATGGTTTTGAAGAAAATGACGAATCATGATATGCGTTCGATCACATTTTGACATTTTCCTCGAAATCAATGTGTTTTACGAAAAAAGTATCAAGAGACAAAAAATATTCTAAATTTAATGGCTTTCTAGCGGACTAATAATTTTTAACAAAGGACCCCGCACTTTTCTTATGGGAAGTGGCTTTCGGCCAATTTTTTTGAAACTTCGCAGGTTGGCAATTCTTAACATGTAGATCAAAAGTCTCAATGGGCACAAAGCCCTAAATCCACCCCATCCCTCCCAAAAACTGCCTCCAAGTAGGGGGGGGGATTTAACTGATTTCTGCATGTAAAACTATTTTTTTAATCAACCCAACAACGACCCCAAACAATCACATTTTTGAATATCAAACTACCCCACTTGACCCCGCCTCCCACGAATCAGCCTACAGATTTTCCAGATTACTGTATTTCATAGTTGCACGTATTTTTTACATGTATATTTTTTGCACGTATTTTTTCACGCTGAATTCGAATCTGCAACTCAATTTTACAAAATCGGGTCAGGAAAATTGTTATTAACAGTTTAATTGTTTATATAGCTGTAGAAAGTTTATTTGTCATTTTATGAAAAAATATTTCGAGTAATTTTTTTATTTTGAAAAAATCTAAAAAAAAGTTGTTTTTTTTTTTTGAAAAAATAATATTCAAGCTGTAAAACGTAGTTAAGCTTAACACATGTGTATATCTATAGCTATCATACTCTGTGTTAAACTTTGGTGGCGTTTTAAAGCTAAAACATTGATTTTCGAAAAAAAAACAAGTTTTTTTAGATTTCATTGAAATTATTTCAAACTTTTTCTCATAAAACGACAAGTAAACTCCCCACTACTTGGAGTCAGTTTTTTGGGGGGAAGGGGTTTATTTGGGGCTTTGTGTCCATTGAGACTTTTGATCTACATGTTAAGAACTATCAATCGGCAAAGTTTAAAAAAAATTGACTGAAAGCCACTTCCCATAAGAAAAGTGTGGGGTCCTTTAAACATGCGACCAAATTTTTATGGTTCCATAGTCAAGGGGGCCCATGAAAAATTGTCGTAAGGCAATTCCTCGCCAAAAAGCATAGCACCATCAGATTCCACGTCATAAAATGGCTGTATAACAAATTTAGTGACTCCCGTACAACAGCGTTCTGAGAATAAAAAAAGATTATCCTTAGAAGCAGATTTCAAGGGGTTGTAACTCGAAAAGAGGGATCACTTGGCAAAAATAAAAAATGCGGGTTTCCTAAATTTGTCTCAAGAATCTGACTAAATTTTGTTGCATGAATTTCGGGACACCCTGTATAACGTTTTGTTTGCATATGAGCATAATATAATTACTCACTCCCGCGAACTGATAATTTTTGTATATTGGCATTGAACGTGTTAAAAAAAAGGTATAGTGTGTGTAACACTTGGAAGACTTAACATCACATCGTTTTTGTCACTTTAACGTGGTAGATTGTTTATGTTATGAGGAAATTTTCTAAAAACTGGAAACGAAAAGAATAATTTCAAACATTTCAAATTTTCGGTGTAATCAATCAATATCTACTTTTTAATTCAGTCAACATAAATAAATAATATTAGAATTTGGCCAATAATGTAATTTTTTTTTTCATATTTATAAAATTTCCTGACAATTTTACAGCTCTTCCGAGTTGTCCTGATATGGGAAGCGGCCATCAATACCATTTAGATAGAAATTAAAGAACAGAGGCCACAAATGAGGACCTTAGGGCACACCTAACACCGCAGGAATTCAGGAATTTTTTTGGATACAACACTTTTTAATCTTGTTTTCAAAACAAAATCCAACTACTTATGGAAATTACCCTTCTAAGCTGCAGTATATAGGGTGATCTCCTTCAACGAAAACATTTTGACACCACAGGAAATATTTATTAAACATGGCAAAAGCATTACGAAACATTTTTGAGAAAGACTTACCTTCAGCTTTCCCGTTGTGCCCTCCCAGAATTCCAACCGCCCGTCCGCACAGCCTATTACGATCAAATTGTCCACGTAGTCCATACACCAGACGGGCGAGAATCCCGTTGCATTAAAATTACTCCCACTGCTGGAATCGCGGTGAAAATTCACTTTGCCGTTACTAACACTGTCCCTCTTGGAGGTAATCTCACTATTAGTCTCACTGGGTGCACAGCTGACGCTTTGTCTTTTTAGTGTCTTTTCACTGTGTTTTAGTTTCACGTCGTAATCGTGATTAAAATAGTAATGCCGGAATGACTTGTTGAAGTTATACTTCGAGTCCGAAGGTGTCGTTGGGCTCACTTCCTTAATATGAGAGAAATCCGTGTTGATTTTGTTCAGCAATCGGGGGAAGGTCTCGTCTCGAGACGGGGGAGAGCCAGATTCGTAATCGGAGAGGTTGTCGTCCAGTTCCAAACAGCTGTCGTGTACTTTGCTGTCTTCGAAGGACGACTTTCGGTTGACTTGTGTCAATAGCTCTCCCGTATTGTTGTCCCAAACTTTTAACTGGCCACCTGCAAGGGAAAAAGTAAAAGTTTAATTCACATTCTCGACTTAAAAAGTAAAATTACCTAAACAGGCGCTGACTATGTTGGTTCCGTCAGTGGCGATACACTCTATCTCCTGCTGGTGGCCTTCCAGAACCACCGGTAGCGCTTCCAAGAGGACCTGGTCATCTCCGGATTCATCCGATTTCTCCGCAAACCAAGACGCTCGCCATTCGGCGTAATTCCGAGAACAAATGCAACGGTAGAGTACGACAACGGTGTAGGCTAACACGAGAGCGCTGATGAAGCAGAGGATGGTTGTTAGGAGAATTTCCATGGGGGAAGTGGGGTAGAAGGGTTGTTCGGCCTGTGGTATGGTGTTACCCGCCGATTCCGCATCTTGAAATAAAACAAAAGCATCAAATTGTACCAATAACAAAAATACAAAATAAAATATTAACCACTTATTTTAAACAAAAAATGTAAGTTACTAAACAGCCACATAATTGTCCGAAAAGGAACAATTATGATGACGTTTTTTTTTTTAAACGCCCAATCGGTTCATAGGAAGTCATAAATTCGAATATTGCGGATGTATCGTGTATTTTATATTGTAGTTTGTTTGAATTTTAAAGGTTACGGTTGGTTTATCAAAAAAAATTCACATTAGATTTTACTTACATTTCTAAACAACAGCCAATTAAATGTCTCACACTTTAGCAACCAAACATCATTTAGTTATATAGCACCTTAAATGTCATTGCATTCAATGTCTACTAGCACAAAACATTACTTTGCAGCTACTGGCAAAAAGAGACCTACTAATCGGCCACTATGAAGGCATAACCTGTTTTGCAGTAGGCCCAATAAACTTTTTGCTAATGATATTGTGGGATTACAGATCTCTACGAGTAGGTACAAAGTAATGCTCTGTCAGTAGGCAGTGAGTAATAATGACATGTAAGATGTGACATTTACTTTGCAGGTTATATCTCACCTATACCCAAAACATGTCACTAGATATAATATATCCAAATAGCTAAATTCTTCAATAGTTGGCATGCTGATGAAAACTGATAAATGATCTTAGTAGGTGGTGTAATTCTGTGCTGGAGGGGGCACATCATCATGGTTACCTGGTAGTCAAATATCATTTGATAAACCAGCCATTACTGGATGTGTTTGTTTTAGAGCTGAATATGATATGCCAAGATAAAAATGTAAATAGCTGAAATGATTTGTTCTTTGTTTATAAAGTTTTGCATTACAAGTTTGGTCATATAAAGTTAAATTACTTTTAGGAGATAAAAGAATCCTCACAAGTGGTCACGTTTATTTTGTAAAACAATTAGGGCCACTTTGATACTACTATTATATTTGTTTACAGTTTTATCAGTCTTTTATCATTGCTTCGGAAGAGTTAATTTATAGCAGTCCGTTACTTGCTTTAAAAGTGCTTTAAATTTTATATCAAGAATTCAGTCACAATAATTTTTATTTGCTTTTATATTATATCCAAATTTGGGCAGTTAAAAGGTTTGTTTCCTTTGGATTAGTCATGTTTTAACTCAGCATTAATTTCTAATTAGTATTGTCTGAAGTTACTTATTTGGTATAGTTTTTGTATTGTTTATCCGTTAGGTACTTTGCCATCTATAAAGAAAATTTTAAAAATCGATAAAATAACTGCTTGCGCCAAAAGGGTCCCTCGAGGATTATTTTTATGAAAATAGGTACTTTTGCCTAATTATAAATCTCACATTGAAAAAAGTAGACAAATACAAAATACAAATCACTATATATCTGTACAAAACAGATTGACTTTTGAAACTGCAACTTTTTGAAGTATAGTGATGTATATTTTGTATTTGGCGTTTTTTCCAGAGTGACATTTTTGGTTAGGAAAATCTATTTTCATAAAAAAACAACCCTTCCTTGATCCTTTGATATGAGGGTTTACGTCCGACCATCCAATAGTTAATTAATAATTAACATTATAAAAAACAGGTTATCTTGGGAACAAAGAAGCGTAGGTGATTTCTACCTTTTTTTAAATTACCGTAAAAATAAGCTCTATTTAATGCAAAAAGAGCGAATTCCCGAGCGCCTATTGTCTGACCCTGGGATAATTTGTTTGTGCATGTTGTACTTTGTTATAGTCCAGTTGGTATCTGTTACGGGATGGATGTTTTATATAGTAACGCTAATTTTTGCATAATTGTTAGCGCAAAACGTAAAAAAAAAAATCAGAGAATATTGACATTAGAGAAAATAGTCAAAGGAAAGTTTCATTTTGATGTAGTTCGAAATTTTTATGTGCATTATTGTTGCTGCAATACAGTATAGACCGAAAAAAAATTCGTGAAAAAAGATCGTTTCTTCATGAATTTATTTCGGACCTTGACTTTAGAGCAGCCATATAAAAAGTATGGTTCTGAAAACCAATGACTATTTTGAGCTCCCAATTTTTATACATACCCTTTGGAGTCTCAACCATCAATCCCCATTTAAAAATTTTGGATTTTATCCATTTTAGCAACAATTAGAATTTTTTCACAATTTTTTCGAAAAAAACAAAAACATTTAGAGAAAAAGTGAAAAAACACTTATTTGCAATTTGCCAACTTAACGCCATTTCTTTCAAGTTACTTCTTTGGTATATATAAAATGTCTAATAATAATTTTTTCAAATTTTCAGGTTTTATGATCTAATTCGACTGGAGTATAAACATTTCTCTATGAAACTGACTTAAAGTTGATATAATATCACCCCCTCCGTTCCCGCGAACTAAGAACTACTTACATTTCTTCTTCTTCTTCTTTATCAAACTAACAAGCAAATGAAACAATTGAAATATTTACCTCTGAAATCTATAGGGTCCAGAGCTGCCGCCAAGGCATGCCATTGGAATTTTTCCCCGTACTTTTCTTCTGGATTCCTCAACAAGACTGCCTGATCGGGTCTAACTACGTGCGACAATTTAATATTAGGTAGTATAGCAATAGTCTGACCACTGAGTGACATGTTGTACTTTTTCAGGATCGCCGGCCAGTGCCTCGAAGACAGCTTCAACCAAGGTGCGTATTCGCAGTGTTTCAATTTATCGATGTCCTGCGACTGGTCTTGTTGGTACTTTATATCTATCGGGTTGTACGTCACATAGTTGACTTGAATGGAATTAGAGGTATTGAGCAGCGGGAACAATTTTATAGACGAGTAGTTTTCCATATTGCTGCTCGATTGGTTGTGGTGTTTGTCTTCCAGTACTACATTTAAGATGTAGTGGTTGATGATATCGCTGTTGTACACTATCACGCTTATCCAGATCACCATCAGTATCATAAACGATCTCTGGAAAAACCTCGTGCGAGCCCATATATTGAACAATCTCACTCTTTTCGGTATCTTCTTTTCCTGTGCGCCTTGCGCTTGCCCTGCTACGATATTAGCGGGAAACGAGGATAACCTCGGATGCGACTTGGACCTGCTCATCCCCCTGATTTTGCACTTATCGAAAACGTTCTGTGTTTGATACAACCCGTTCCGGAAGTTCTGGTTTAATTTCTCAGCGGAATTCATCATCCTGCTTATGTCCACGCCCAGGATCGTAAGAAAAAAGAACATTTGCAGGAAGAAGTCCGTTATCAAGCCCACTATGGCGAATATACAAAATTCCTGGATGGCGGGGACGAAAGTGAATAAACCGAAAGTAAAAACGGTGATCTCCAATAGGAGGTTTTTGGTGATGGACCATCCCTCCTTACTTAGTCCTTTCGCATTCCTTATTTTCACATCTAAGTGAAGCGGTGTGGAGACGACGCTTTTGGTGAGTACCAAAACGTTTTCCAGGCCTACCAGTATCGCTAAGTAGGGGAAAATACCCTTGCCCTCTTCAAAATTGAGGGTGAGGCCGAAGAAGAAGCAGATACCCATCGTCATGGTCAGACTACAGAAAACGGTGAACGTGGCGGTGAACGCCATGCCTAGTTTGGACTTGATGAGCTCGATTTTTCGTACGGAGAAGTAGTAGTACAGAAAAAGCAAAATAAAAGAAACGCATATTGGCACGAGTTCTAAATAATTGATCTCTCCTGGATATTTAATCATAACTGTGTCAGCTGAACTAGGCGGCGATTTGGTGCTGTTCTGGTGTAACGGATAGAGCGTAGTCAGTTTCTCGTGTAGTCCCACAATAAATCTGTAAAAAATAGTAAATTATTTACAATTAAACTACTTTTGTTTAACACTCACTCTTGATCGTACTCTTTAAAAAATAAAGTAACGGCATACTGTATTATCCTCTGTCTGTTCCTTATAGGATAACGCTTAATGCCGGTGTCGAAAAGATGCATCCCAAACAACATTTCTGCTATTGAGGTTTTACTTTTTTGAAAACTCTGAAAGTTACTCGATTATTTATGAATTATATAAGTTATAAAACAGCCTTACATGATGGTTAAAAATCGTGGTAAGTATCGAGTTGTCCTGCGAGAACCGTTGGACGTCTTGTTGCCACAAGTTCGCTGGAGATAATACCAGACAACTGTACTGTGGAAGGACATTCTGACGATCGTTCTTGTTCGATATCTTTATCGCTTCAATATGAAGACACATGTGGCCCAATGTCTTTAAACTGCAAATCGCAAAGTTGAGGTTACTTGAGTTTTTACGATTATCAAACCAACCTTTTCTTGTCCTGGTAGTTTCTTACCACCTCCAGTAGCTTGAAGGCCTCGTACAAGGGAGCCCTGAAGGCATCACCCAAAGTAAGGTCGGGCTCCCAGGGTAAGACGCCAACTCGCAGGACGACCTGCTGCACGTAACAGAAAGGCTGCAGGCCATCGCTGCCGTTTAAGTTGGTGGTGAACACTTCGGGCGCTTTACCAGGGAACGGTAAGTTTACCAGTGGCAACCTAAGATAGTTAATTATATTTTTTCATTCCACAAATTGGTTAAAATAATGAAGGAAATATCAAAGTGTTTAATGGTGACAATTACGTGTAATAAAAGATTCTGCTTTAATAGGCATTCAAAATTTGGATGCAGAACAAGAAGCTTTAGAGGCTGATTAGACTTTTTAGAACAAAAGACCAAGTCTAATGGCACCGGCACACAAAATAAAAAAGTGGTCTGTAGTTTGAAGTCCGTTTAGTTCAAACACTCCCAAAGTTTTGAGTAAATGGCAAAAAATAGTGAAAAACCGCCGAAAATCACGTTAGTACTCGTAAGTGAAAAAAGAATTCGAAAAAATTTTTTCTGACCTTGATCAGGTGTGTACGTATTTTGAAACGTAAAAAAATATCTGAAAATGGCAAAAAATCATATTAATGAGAGTGAGAAAATTTAGGAAGAGGTTTTCTAGACTGGATCAAGTGTTTTCATAAATTCTGTCGAGTCGAATTTGAATCTCAAGTCAGTTGAGCCTATAGGCCAAACAGAGGTTTTGTTTGTGACAAAAATACTAGATTGTGCAGTCATCTAAAAGACAGTCTGTAGATATATGCTTATATTTCCTACTCCAATTTACCATTAATTAATTTTTTATAAACATTTTTATGCAAAAACGCATTTTTTTAGTGTTTTGCTTATAAAACCTAAACTAACGAAGCAATCTGACTGCTATAAACAAACAATTTGTAGAGAATCGAAATACGAATAAAACGAGAGGTCGATCTATTCGATAGGATAATTAGAAACGTAGAAAACCCGGAAAAATTTAGGGGAATTTAAATTTTTTGGTGCAGTATTTTGCAAAGCTTCTGGATGCGTTGGAGGTGGTCCGATTTTAATTTTTCAGTCGGATTTTAAAAGTAGAAGTATAATACTACAAAACGTATATTCTAATTTTCCGATAAAATAATGAGAAATAGGTGAAAAATTCCTCCAAAAAATCCTAGTCAAATTAGTCACTGTTTTCATATAATTGAAATGTCATCTTGACAATTACCAAATCAAGATATCTCGCAAAATTTAATACTGGTATTACTGGATACGAAAATATGCCAAAAAATCGATATTTCAACGCTCAGAAAATATATACAACAGTTAGTACGCAGACGCGATCAAAACAACTGTCAAATTTGTAATCTGAGTGTCAGTTTTGTTTCCTGTTTTGAATGTTTTGTTTTAAATGCACTATAAGTGCTATATAAGCTTTGTTCGTAAACCTTCCACTGCTGCACTAGTGTAGTAATACGTTGTTCGTTTATTGCAGTGTAGCCAAGTGCAGGTATAATCCAGGTGTTCGAAAAGTCCAGTGTAGTGTAGTAGTACAGACACTACTACACTGGCTATCAAGGTGGTGTAAAAGTGTAGTGTAGTATATTTGTGGCGCGAAAATGAAACTTTTATTACAAATGTCACATCTTGGTAGATATTTTAGATAGATCATTAAAAATTTGGCAATATTTGATTTTACTCTGAAATGGCTGATAAATTCGTCTTCCTCACAGTTTCGAACAAGTTCTATAAAATTTGTAATGCACTTTCTTTTATTTTTTTGGAAACAGGTCTCCAATAAAACATGAATTTTTCTTTTTTTACGAAGGTAATCTTCATGATCTGATTCCGATTCGCTTCCAGAGTCACTAAATAATTCACTCATCACAAATATTTTCTCCATTATTTACAATTAGGTTATGCCAGCTTAAGTTTACCCAAATTGAATTAACGAACAGCCAAATGTTTTCTCTAAAAGTGGTGCACAATTATTATTTTAGTGTAAGACTGAATTCCACTACACTACATTACACTACACGTTGTGTAGGTTTACGAACAAAGCTATAATCAAACTACAGTCTAAAATTAATACACAACAAACGTCCTCCATTTTCTTTCACTCTAATACACATAAAAAATTGGAACGGTTGTGTGTACTAGATTGAGACTATGAAGACATTTATACCATCATTGTATCTCTTTTTAGCGCGTTTAATAATGAATTCACGTCCGCAACGTATGTCTTGATATTAGGACACACTCGTGACGTAATGGCAATCTTAAAACGGTTCTAGTGTATACATACGAGCCCTAACAACTAAATGTTGGGACAAGTTAATATTTCGGAAATAATACAATGGCTTATCAAAACGACCGAATTATTTTGTTTATACTTTCAAATATAAACATAACAATATATCCTAGACTATTTGAAAATGTTTCTATGCGTTCGTAAAGCAATCGATGTTAACAGAGGAGTACTTTGTCACCTAAGGGTCAAATTTGCCGAGTATTCGTTAACATACTTAAATTTCATTAATTTAATTAAAATAATGGGTCGTGGAAAGCCTACGAACCAGAAATTACGCGAAATTATTATTCAGTAATACCATACGGGTAAGTAAAACAATGCGTAAAATTGCTAGTGATTTAACTATTTCAACTGGGACAATTTTTCTGTTGAAACGTGTCAATCTTTGTTTAATACAATGGCTGCAAGAGTCCAAGCAGTTGTTAAAGCTAAGGGTGATGTGAACCCTTATTAAATTTAGCTTTATTCTCGAATTGTCCCATCATTTAGTTGTCAGCAAATTTCACCCTTAAATGACAAAGTGACAAAGTACTCCACTGTTAATATCGATTGCTTTACCAACGCATAGAAACATTTTCAAATAGATTAAGATATATTGTTATGTTTGTAATTAAAAGTGAAAACAAAATAATTTGGTCGTTTTGATAAGCCATTGTATTATTTCCGAAATATTAGCTTGTCCCAACATTTAGTTGTTAGGGCTCGTATATCCAGAATCCAGAGAAAAGAATTCGTTATAGCTGTTTTACATTGAGAATTTATTCATCAATAAATTGACGAAGTTCTTCATGAATTAATTCACGAATTTATTGGTAAACAGTGTGGTTTTACACTGCTACGGACTTTGTCAAGTTTTTTTGACATATGAATCAGTTCTACCAATGAATCAAAGAAGCAAATAAATTTCAAAAATGTCACCTTTCTACTCATAATTGTAGTGATACAACAGCGGTACCGTTTTGACACATATTATATAAATATTAGTTTTTGTAAATAACAAATCAGTAAAAACAATGCAAAACTAGCACGACGCCACACAATTATTTACATATTCCAATAACATAACCTCATTACTGATCTGAGGCTGGAAATCTGTCGGGTTGGTACTTCCGAACTTCACGAAAAAATTGACGAAAATTAGAACATGCTCTAATTCGTCAAGAACTTGATGAAGTTATTTGACAGCTCATTTGGTGTATTACACTTGTCCAATTTCTTGATGAAGCGACTTCATCAATTAATTGATCAATAAATTGACAATGTAAAACAGCTTTTATAAGAGAAGACAAGTGTAAGAGCAACATCAAAGGAAGCCTGGTTCGAGTCAGTCGAATTTATTTGGAAGTAATCCATATCCATGACATTTATTCAAGATTTTTTGGGATTCACGATTTCCATATTTTTTTTTACGATATTTTGCGACTTTTGCAAACTTTTTGGGTAATGAGGCTCAACAGACTTTAGATTCAAATTCGACTCGACAAAATTTACGAGAAGAATACTTGATCCAATCTAAAAAACCGCTTTCTAATTTTTTTTCACTTTCATTAATAGGTACGATTTTTTGTATTTTTCAACTATTTTTTTGCGTTTTTTTTGCGTTTTTTTGCAAAACCATGGGAATATATAGCTAATAGGCTTCAGACTTGAAATCAGCGTGTCAAAATAGACAAGAAACACACATGATCAAGGTCAGAAAATTTTTTTTCAAATTGTCTTGAGCTCACTAACGTGATTTTTGGCGGTTTTTCGCTATTATTATTTTGCGATTTTTGCAATATCTGAGAGGGGTGCAACTTAAAAGATTTCAGATTTGGAATCAGCACATCAAAATTGAAAAGAAATCCACTTGATCAAGTTCAGAACAAATTTTTTCGGATTATTTCACTATTTTTTGCCATTAATTAAAAATTTTGGGTGTGTTTACGCTAAACGGACTTCATATTCGGATACAACACGTCAAAATACATAAAGCCACTAAAGTATTTAGCACCCACAAAAACTTACCCGTACCTACCAAATTTCGATGCATTCTATGGTTTTTTGAAAAGTATATGACTAAAACTTACCACAACGTTTTCTGGTAAAATACAATTAAGGTAAGTTTTCACAGATAAGGAATTCGCTAAAGGATTGAATGTAAAATAACCATTTAAAAATATTCGCGACTGACATTCTTAAATTTTGAAGCGAAGAGTTTTGTTATCTTCGAACAAATCTAGAATATTTCTAGCTTCATATAATTAGTAAATTGGTTAGCTTAGAAAATTAGCAAATATTATTGTTATTATAAAATGTACATTTTGTTTGTTTCACGTCTACAAATATAAAAAAGTCTTTTTGGAAGGAAACACATTTATACGGGTCTTTAAACAACATTTAATAATAAAAAGGATTTAGTTAATTATTTGACAATGATTGTATGTGTTTGAAATTCTTTTAATACAAAATACTTGGAATTACCACTTAATTTTAGGTAAAAATCCTAAAATTTTGTCGCAAAAAGTAAATTAAATTTGATTTTCTAGCGATGTCGCGAAAGCCATCGAACAAATTTCGCATTCTGTATGACAAAATTGAGAATTTTGAGACTGAAAACTTTATCGTGATTTACTATTATTTTTACAAGAAAACACTTCATTTTAATTATTATAAAACTCACAAACAAGCGCGAATGCTAGTTAAATACTAATAATTATCTTTGAATAATTTTCAAAATAACGGGCCTATAAAGAAAAAAAGGACCTACTGATGATACAAGGGACCTACTGACATCACAACAAATGATACAAGAAGCTCAAAAATGATAACAGCGTTTTTCGCGACGTAAGCATAATCGTAAACATGTTTTCATTCTTTAATAAAACACATAGTTTTTAGTAAATTGTATTGAATTAAAAAATTACTGAGCGGGAAGTCAACAATATTTGTACATTTTTATATGGAAAGAAAATTATTCTTTTTAACGTTAAACAACTTTTTCATTTTGTTGAAACTGATCTGAACTGCAAGAATCATTTTAAAAATATACATTTTTGTATGTTTTGGCGAGAACAATCAGCACTGAATGTTTAAGTATCGCAATGTCGCTCTTAGGCCCTGAGCACTGCAATTTTTTTATGTTAAATAAGCTGATCAAATTTCATCGCTAAGTGACAATTGAACACATTTATTTTAATGGCTTTACGTCAGTAAAAAAAAATAGGAGAGCGCTTTATTTAATAATTTCATTAGCTATTGTTTATTACAAAGTATAATTATTCCACATTTTATACTTTTTACCATATTTAGCAGATGGTTTTTAACAGTTGGTACAATCTTTAATAATTTCATGCGAGAAAAAATCGATTACGACATTTCCATTATAATAAACGAAAATACTTAAAAATTAAAACCTCAACTTTTTTTTTGTAATGCTGGAAATTTACAATATTTCTATTTTTAGATGACAGTCACATTACTGATGCAAATAATATACGACTTTGATAATTAACATTAGTTTTTACTTCTTCCCTTGACCTTGATATTGGGAATGGTAACGATAATAATTACCTCTTACGTCTCAGAATTATCGAAGATAATAATAAATTCTGTATACGCAGCAAAAGCTGGTCTATTTATAATTTCATTATTTAATTAAACAATTTTTGGAAATTTAATTCTTAAAACCTCAATAGATGTTTTACCTTTCACGATATTTCTTTGAAAATACACACGTATTTTACAGAATATTCCAAGAAATGTTGATTTGTTGCTTACTAATTAAACAAATCGCACCTATTCGCTTTTAAATCAAGATACACCTGAAATAAACAAAAGCATGTGGGACACGTCACAGCCCACTAAAGATTACTCGATTAACATAAACTATAGTTGTGCTGCTTTTTCACCAAATAGGCCCTATAATATTGAAAAAATATCACTCACCAGGCCGCGGTGATCACGAGTATCGCGAAAAGCACCACGCAGACGGGGTAGGTGATGCAGAAGAGCCCTAGGGTGTAGTAGAACGTGCCGACCTTCTCCTGCAAAGTCGAAGACTTCCCTTGCGCCCCCCTCTGCCGGGGCTGCTCATCTGGGAGGACCATCTACTACGTCACGTTGACCATTTCTGAGCAGGCGAATGTTTTCCTGCAAAAAAAACACTCGTAGAAAAAATGCAGTAAGATTCAAGTATTTCATGGAAAATTATTTTTAAATCACACTAAGAGCGTGCCTAATTCAAAAGTTGTAAAACGAATTTGTAAGTGGTTAATAAAATTTATATATATTTTTTTCACTGACACAATTAGCGGGTACTTTAAAGTGATTTTTTTATCGCTTCTAAAATATTTGACACTTTTTAAGGTGTTGAGTTACCATAAAGCGGCTCTCACTTGAGTTTAAACGTTTCAAAAGGGTTTTAACATCGATTTTTACAAAGGAATCGTCAATTAACCGGCATATACAATTACACGGTGTCGCTTTTATGTATTTAATCAAGGCGATATACGTACATGTATAGTTGTTTTATTTTTTCCAACTGGCTGTACGATTAAGTATATTATCCAATAAAACATATTATTAGATCAACAAAACACACACAGAACGACATTGTGTAAACAGTTTACTACCCGTTTTTCCTTTCACAAATGATATAAGTACGCGTAGGCAATTATTTCGGAATGTACCTATGCGCTATTAATAAAGTGATTTTCTTCGTTCTCATGGGAGTTTAAATAAATTGCGAATTTCCTGACGTGACTGTGTTATTTTTTCAAGACATTATCTCAATCTTGAGAAATTAGTCAAAAATGAGGGAAAATACAGGCAAATTGCCGGAAACAAAAAAATCGATTAATAATTTTGTATAACCATTGTTTTTTTTTAAATATAGTATAGCCTAGTCCAGATCTACAATAGTTATGCACGCGTCAAGATCAGAAACTGACACCTACTTTTACTTTTTGTACTGCCACCAATAAATTGACATTCCATGAGAATAGTCTTTTAGTGTGTCGTCACATATTTAGGAAATTTGGAAGTTTGTCTGCTCCCTTAATTCTTTTGCCGAGTTTATTTAAAAAAATAAACATAATTATATTCACGATTGATAAATAGTACAAATTTGTTAAAAATGTAGTTTTAGTTTTTTTAAAACGGTTTTTACTCGTGTTGTATTTTAGCGGAAAAAGTACGTAAGTCTGGACTAGCAGACTGATTACCTGGCCCCTCAAGGCCCACCCCAAGGAAAAATCCTACGCCCATGGGCTTGATGTTATAGAAAATATATTTTAGAAATAGTCACTAGAGCAATTTAATCTCCGTTTCTAGTATGTAACACTCATTATCTAAATATTGTCACTCAAACCTTTTGTGAAAAAAAATATACATGGTGTTCTGAAAAACACTAGCATAAATAATTCAGTGCCTGAAAGAATTTCAAAAAATATTACAATTTGTTCCTATGAACCAAATAATTTTTTAAAATCTAGTTTCGGCCTTATCTTCCAGAAAATTTGTTGATGTTTTGAACCATCTAAAAGACGATTTAGGCAGGCTATTGACTGTCAGAAAAGAGAGGGTACAAAGGAACTAAAACGTAACAGAAATTTTATTGTTTGATATGTTCAATTGACCTTAAAAAATGATAAAACCGCGGAGTGCTACCTTTTAAAGGGGTGGGTTTTTGAGTTTTACCCGAAAACTGAATTTTTTCTAAATAGTTGTCAACAGAAAAGTTGTAGCAAAATGAATTTCCAATCGAAATGAGACTTTTTAAAGTCAAAAAAATTTATTTTTAACAAAAATATGCCTAAAAAACGAGTAAAAAAACCCGAAAAAAATGCGTTTTTTTTTCTTTTTGGTTTTTGGCCCACAACTTTTTTCTGAGTGGTGTTAGGTATAGGCATTGCTTCACAGAAAAAAAGTTAATGTTTTTTTCCTTTAAAATAAGCCTAGAGAAGTACCTACGACTAATAGAAACCGAGATACATTGGATCAAAGTTGGCTACTTTTTGGATTTTTGGCCAATTTTTGCCCTTTTTTGACGATTTTCGTCTTACAACTTTTTTCTGAGTTAATTTAGGTATATGTAATACCATATTCAAATGAAAGCTGGTTTCAAATGGTGCCTGGTAGAAGTTTGTACAATTAAAATCAACCGAGATATGTCAATTTAACCAACGATACTTTATTCTTTTTATAAAATTTTTATTACTTTCGGTATTATTTTATCTAATAAATTTATTTTTGTGAATGTGAAAGTTAAAATAAGTTTCTAGGTGATTGAATATAATTATTTATTTATTTAAACAATAATTAATCATATTTATCTTGTAAAATTTCGAATTCTTTTAATTATTTTTGTACTTTTAATTAAAAAATTACAATTACAAAAAAATTTTTCAATTTTGTAAATAAGAATTTTTCAAAATTAAAAAATTACCTCGATGTATTTTTACTTGAAAATGCTAGTGTTGAGGATATCACTGCTGCATCTGAATGCATTGTAACTATAATGTATAGTTAAAAAATTGACAGCCTAAAAACTTGTCGATATAAATTATTTCAAAAGTATTCAACAAGTGCAAAATTTACCTTATCTCGATTGCCTTCAACAACTGATGCTCTCAAACATCATGGGTTCAGAGTATATTTTCAGATGCAACAGTGGAATGGTTGTACTTTAAATCCCCTTGATTGGGGTTGGAAAAATTCCATAAATGGGCTAGTTCCCATTTTTAATAATAAATCTCCTGCACCTGAAAATTTACTTGAAAAAATAGCCTGTAAATGTATTAATAAATGGTGAGAATGCTTATGAGCCTGATTTTTCTGAAGAGGACATTGATGAAAATGATGACGACGAAATTGATATTAATATTGAAAATATACTAAATGAAACTGAAAATTTATAAGATATATATGATTAACTGTTGTTTAAATAAATAAATAATAATATCCAATCACCTAGAAACTTATTTTAACTTTCACATTCACAAAAATAAATTTATTAGACAAAATAATACCGAAAGTAATAAAAAATTTATAAAAATAAGAAAAAGTATCGTTGGTTAAATTGACATATCTCGGTTGATTTTAATTGTATAAACTTCTACCAGGCACCATTTTAAAGGTATTGAAACCAGCTTTCATTTGAATATGGCATTACATATACCTAAATTAACTCAGAAAAAAGTTATAAGACGAAAATCGTCAAAAAAGGGCAAAAATTGGCCAAAAATCCAAAAAGTAGCCAACTTTGATCCAATGTATCTCGGTTTCTATTAGTCGTAGGTACTTCTATAAAGGCTTATTTTAAAGGAAAAAACATTAACTTTTTTTTCTGTGAAGCAATGCCTATACCTAACTCCTCTCAGAAAAAAGTTGTGGGCCAAAAACCAAAAAGAAAAAAAAACGCATTTTTTCGTTTTTTTTACTCGTTTTTTGGGCATATTTTTGTTAAAAATAATTTTTTTTTGACTTCAAAATGTCTCATTTCGATTGGAAATTCAATTTGCTACAACTTTTCTGTTGACAACTATTTAGAAAAAATTCATAGTTTTCGAGTAAAACTCAAAAAACTGGAAATACCACCTTTCTACTTCGTTCTAAAAAACGCACCCCTTTAAAAGGTAGCACTCCGCGGTTTTATCATTTTCTAGGGTCAATTGAACATTTCAATAAATAAAATTTCTGTTACGTTCTGTAATTCAGAACTTTTGAAAAATACATTGTTTTCATTACAAAAAATAATTCGTTTTTGTATTGGAGGACATTCCGAATACCTATTCTGATTTTATTTTCCTTAAATTTTAATTTACTGTTAGTAATAACTTGTTATTCTTGTTGTTTTTCTTTTTTCAATTGTATTTAGTATATTAAATTTTTTAGAAATAAACTAACTATTACTTTTTATCATTAAAGAATAACTTTGATTTTGAGTTCTATTAATGAAACTAATAGTAATAGTAACTAGGTGCCAAAGCCTACTTGAAATAAAAAAGAACAATTTGAGATATTAGCTGCTCGACTTTGGTGCACTATGCCTGGTTTTTCTCGAAAACGGGCAAATTTTAGCACTTCTTATAAGAGCACCTTTTTTGTTTAGAATAAAATTCGCCATAACACCAAGTGACAAATGGGGCAAAAAGATTAACCTCAAAAAAGTTAGGAACTAAAATGTTTCCGCGGAGTACTGCACTGAACACCCTGTATGATATAGTCAAAAATTAATAACTCCAGAGCATTAAGCATCCCCAGAAATCCCACATAACAAAATTTCAGTTCATTCGGTCGAATTTTGTGGAAGATAGGACCGCAACAAGATTCTAAAAAAATATTTTCAACACCCTCTATCTTGAAAACGGAAAAAGATACGCCCATGGTTCATAGGAACAAATTGTAATGTTTTTTTGAAATTCTTTCAGGCCCTGATTTATGCTAGTGTTCTTCAGAAGACCCTGTATGTACATCTTGACATGACGTCAATTCTGAAGAAAAAACGAACAAATTCTTAAATTGATCGTTATCGTATTGGAAATTATCATGTAGAAGTGAGCATCGTTAGGGTATCCTTGAAGATAATACACGTAAGAAATTAAAATAAATGCAGGATACTTGTTTTCCTTTTGCTGATGTCCACTGACAAACGGTAAAACTCTTCATTTCTTTTCATAATACCAAATATAGGCTGAAATCAACTGTATACGGTTGCTGCTTTACCTTGGCAAACTTCGTAATTTATTAGTTTAATCGTTTACATGTATAAACCCGATTGCGTTATCAAAATTGCTATAATAAAGAGAACACTGAACCAGGTAAACAATATAAAAATCAGTTCGGCATTGATTCTAAATGAAAAATGCCCGTAGGCACGAGCTGGTACTAATTTAGCTTGATGAAACATCTAATAAATTTGGCACATAACATAAGTAGCAACTATCGTTTTGTGTGACACACATCTGCCTTTGTATAGGTACACACATAAAATTTTAAGGCGGCAATAAATAATGTTATTTCCGCTTGATAAAATGGTTTAACGGTTACAATTTTTTAAAACTTAATTTAGAAACTGGAAACCAATCAATGATGGTTTTGAACATAGTGGGTTGGGGCATCAGTAGTGTCTGTCTTTTTCAAATTTAAAAATTCACACGAAAATTAAATGCAGTCATTCGAAAGAGGACTTTTTGATCTATCAGACTGTGTCTTTGGTTGCTTCGTTATATATAGCTGTTTTACATCAAATTTATTCACGAAGTTCTTTATATCTATCTATTTCGTAAGTAACATTATTTTGAATTTCCTCAAGGTTACCATGTGGTCGTTTATAAACAATTTCTTTTAAATAGCCCCAAAAAAGTATCTAGAAGGGAAAGATCTGGACTGTTTGCAGCCCAGCTCATTGTTCATGGTCTTCCAATCCACTCGGGGAAATTATTATTTAAATAATTAGTAACTGCTTGTATATTGTGAGGTCCAGCTCCTTCATGGTAAAATACAATATTACATACTAGCCAAATATAAAATAGCCTATGTTACTCCGAGGAGATGTAGCTTTCGGTAAAATAGGTTGAGTAGTTTTTGAGTTAAATCGTAACAAACAAAAAATCAATCATCTTTCATCTAATGCGACCCTAATATTAATTTTAAAATAATTCACGATATATCTATATACCTAAAGACAACAAACGAACTCAAAACTAAAAATACAAAACCTTTAAATTTAAAACAATATAGGTAACTACCAACAATGTGAAAACAAAACGAATTAAATTAAAGTACCTATGTTCAGGACTATCAATTTTAATT
>NW_019417013.1:0-24837 GCF_000390285.2 Anoplophora glabripennis | reverse complement strand
CCTTACCTTAAAAACACTATTTTTGAACTGCCTATTCCTGATTTAAACCATCTGCAGGCTCGACTTATAGACAAGATTCGTGAAATTAACAATACCCCGAGCATCTTAGAAAATGTCTTTAATTCTTTGAGGAACAGGTGTGAAAAGTGCTTGGAACAAGGAGGGGGACACTTTCAGCAGCTGCTTTAATTTATTGTTATAACAAGGAGGGGGACACTTTCCGCAGCTCCTTTAATTGTTTGTTATTGTTATCACGATTATTCTTTAAAATAAAGTTATATAGCCATTAACGTTATTGAAACTGACAGCTGCTATACAGCTCGTTGAGAAATGATGTTAAGTTGGTCGCTATAAGCTACTCCCTACGTCCAATGTGTCAGAGCCAACTTCGACCACGTTTTTATTTGAACGCTCGTTAGAACCCACGTGTGGTAAATGTTGCCTCATCGGTCCATAGTATTTTTCTAAAAAAAATTCTATCATTTTCTAAATGTTGCAAGATATTAACATTTTTTGAATTTCCGTTCGAGCCATAAGATCCACTTCTTACTAAATGGGCGGTGACTATTAGACGCCTTCATTATAGCAATCTTTCTCTATCGCACGGATTTCTATGACTTACTTTATCGTTCTCACGTAACGGCCGATGAACCATGGGGACTTTCCGACCCTGTATACTTTGTCTAATAATATTGGTCAAACTGCTGAAGGGATTATATGATATACAAGTATGGTTAGATTCAGAAAAATACGTAGTTTCAAAAAACTAAAAGTATACAGGTTGTTCCATTTAAAAAAACCTTACTTGTTTTCATATGTCAAAAACGTGACAGTTTATACAATTCTAAGAATTCTATAAATTATTATAAGAGGGTTAGATACCTGTGTTATTCAATTTCAGATTTTGGACTTGTTTATAAACAAAAGTTTTCATTATCTTAGATACGTACCTGATAGATTATAACACTGACCCATATCAACAAATCATCTGACAAATATCAGATTACACCAAAACGACCACACAAAATTTAAATAGTCCAAAAGATATACATCTCCTACATGTTCAATTCCACACAGTCATGCAAAATTTCAACCACTTGTCTGTCTACTTGTTTATATTCGTCTAGATAGGGACGTAGTAAAACAATCGAAGTAGATAAAACGAGAGAAATAATCGAATATAATCTGTAAATATTTAATTTCATCGATTACAATTTGACAAGTAAATGAATATAGTTCGATACAAGTTATTACTAAAATACGGGGATCAATTGCCTTGTCCTTCTAGAGAAAATATTACTTGCTATCGCGATTAGGTATCCTGTTTTGATATTGAATTCTTTCTAAAAATAACGTTTGAATCTTCAACATCATTTACGCGTCAAATGGTACAATGTAAAATACCTGATAACTTAAAGTTTATCAAAATTGATTGATACCTTAATTCCTCAGAATTATTTTACTGATCAAATTTTGAGACACCTCGGAGACATATATATAGATAACTATATTTAATTCAAATGAATGTATTTTTTTAATAACTAGGTATATAGGCTGTCTTACTGTGACGTAATATTTCAGACTACTCGATTTGAATTTTGAAAATTTACGCTTTCGGGTTTTCGGATTTAAATAAAATAATGCCATTGTTGTAACACTTCCGATTATACCGAAAGTCGCTATCTACTTGCTTATTTTAAATGGAACTCCCTGTATATTTGGATTCTCCGCGTAAATTTAAGGGGGCTTTTATCACTTTATTATATATATATCTCTAATGGTGGTACTTAGTTAAATACTGATTAGAAAATAAAGGGAAAACAATATGTATTCATATGCTGATATTTTAAATTTATTATTTATTCATGACAATGCAATGGAATTATAAATATTCTTTCTGCTCATTGGCGATGAGCAGAAAGAAGTTAAGTATTTTGAAATCAATTACAATATGGTCGAATTAGTGCAGAAAGAATAATGATCACTTCACCCTAACAGCAAATGATGACTTATGTTTAAGGCTGTCAGAACTGAGCCGCGAGACATAGACGTACGCATTATTTCTATATATCCATTGCCCCTCGACCACGTACGCGTGCTCGGCCGTTTTTGATCATGTTTGGAGGAATTTTTCACCTATTTCGCATTATTTTATCGGAAAATTAGAATATACGTTTTGTAGTATTATTTAAAAATGGCGGAGTAATGAATTTTTAAAAAAACGCTAAATTTTCCGATTTTTCCGGGTTTTCTTCGTTTCTAATTATCCGATCGGATCGGAACGACCTCTCGTTTTATTCGTCTACAAATTGTCTGTTTATAGCATTCAGATTGCTTCGTTAGTTTAGGTTTTATAAGCAATAAACTAAAAAAAAATGCATTTTTTGTATAAAAATGTTTTATAAAAAATTAATTAATGGTAAATTGGAGTAAGAAATATATAAACATATATTTACACTGTCTTTTATGTGATGGCACAGTTCGTTTGCCACTAGTATTTTTGTCACAAACAAAACCTCTATTTTGCTCTATTTATTGGCCTAATGAACAAATAAGACTTCGTTGAATGAAAAAAATGAAATTTGTCATAAGGAGTTCTTAGATTTTACAAATAGGTATTTTAGTAACGATTAGTCAAAATTTAGATATTGTGTAATATTATCCTGTAAAATTCAACAACAGTAAGTACAGTAATGATTATAATTTTATCAATAGGATTCTTGTACCTTGTTATGGCAGATTAAAGGTACCTAACTTGAAAAAAATCAGTATTATAGATTTGATAATTTTATTTGTTTACAAATTTGAATTGAAGTAGGTACTTATATAATTGCCACTATAATGTATGTTAGTCCAGTCGGCAGAGGCTGAAAAGTTACTGTTGGTGACATTTTCTTGTTAACTCGGAAATAACTACACAGGAATACTTTAAATGATGAGTACAATCACAGGCTAATTTGCTGACAAAGTATTTTATCAGGAAAAAAAGTTATTATCAATTTAATCGTGAAAAAAAATTTTTTTAGTAGTTTTCTTTAAATAACTAATAAAGCGGGATGACTTTGTACGAAAAAATGCTTAAGATATGATTTTGTTTGTAATAAAAATAGCTACAAAATGGCGGTGGTCCGATTATGAAATTTGCAATAACAAAGCCGTGAGATTGAAAAAATGGTATAAAACGTCAATTTTTTAAAGTTGCTGTAAAAATGTCAATTATAAACAAAAAGTAATAAAACTTTCGAAAACTATAGTTCAATATATATACAATAATGACGCTAAAGCCGAAAATCAGGAGAGCAAAACTTTTTGTTCTATAAGGTGTTATACATTCATCGGCATCTGAAACTCGAAACTTTGCCAAATTTGTTCGAAGCTTTGCTGACACTTGAAATTTGGTACACACATAGTGTAAATATGCAGAAACCAAAAGCAATTTGCAAAATTCAAGTATCTTCATTTTTGCAGTTTTGGTAAGGTTTTATACGTCACCCTAGTTTTATACGTCACCGTTTTTTTAATTTTTGGACGTATATTTATGTATATTTATAAAATATTCCATTACGGTAGATTAGCCAGCACAATCACCTACAACTTAAAAAAAAAATAATTTTCATCGTTTAGATCCTAAGCTACTTAACATTTTGCGCCTGTTAGCCGTAGTCGTACATTATTCAACATATCAATATAAAACAAAATCGTACGTGTGGGGTAAACCTTTAACTTTTCACTTTTGTATACTATTAGAAATATGCAAAAGTAAATTTAAACAATTGTTTACTTAAAGTTAAATGTTTACCCCACACGTACGTTTTTGTTTTATGTTGATACGTTGAATAATGTACGAATATGGCTAACAGGCGCAAAATGTTAAGTAGCTTAGGATCTAAACGATGAAAATATTTTTGTTTTTAAATTGTAGGTAATTGTGCTGTCTAATCTACCGTAATGGAATATTTTATAAATATACATAAATATACGTCCAAAAATTAAAAAAATGGTGACGTATAAAACTAGGGTGACGTATAAAACCTTACCAAAACTACAAAAATGAAGATACTTGAATTTTGCAAATTGCTTTTGGTTTCTGCATATTTACACTATGTGTGTACCAAATTTCAAGTGTCAGCAAAGCTTCGAACAAATTTGGCAAAGTTTCGAGTTTCAGATACTTAGAACAAAAAGTTTCGCTCTCCTGATTTTCGGCTTTAGTGTCATTATTGTATATATATACATATATTGAACTATAGTTTTTGAAAGTTTTATCACTTTTTGTTTATAATTAACATTTTTACAGCAATTTTAAAAAATTGATGTTTTATACCGTTTTTTCAATCTCACGGCTTTGTTATTGCAAATTTCGTAATCGGACCACTGCCATTTTGTAGCTATTTTTATTACGAACAAAATCATGTCCTAAACATTTTTTTGTACAAAGTCATCCCGCTGTTATTATTAAATTGTTAATAACTTTTTTCCTGATAAAATACTTTGTCAGCAAATTAGCCTGTTATTGTACTCATCATTTAAAGGAGGCCTGTATAGTTATTTCCGGGTTATCAAGGTTTGACACAGGCCGAACCTCTACCAACTGGACTATGTATCAAAAATTGAATATTTATCAGCTAAATAAATATTAAGAGTAAATTAAAAATATGGAGAAACAAATTTGAAATTTATAAAACCAGGTCGAAATACACAGATAAGAATTTAATTATGATAAAGCATTTCATGTGGCGTAAAAGGCATTTCCGGCATATCCGGTAACCCTGCGGTGTGCAGAAGGCATTAATTTATTTATCTGTAATCCGATACTATGTAAAATGACTCACGCCGTTCAAACACCGGTAACCTTTGCATCAACATTGAAATAAATAATTTATAGCGACAGGACCAATCATTATATTCGCATTACTAATCGCATAATGAGTTGTTTATTGTTGTCCACTTGTATCTGAGTTAGAACCTCAACATGTTATTTTTGGAACGATTTTTCGTTCACATCGTAAACAAATATCATCAATAATTATAAGAAATAGTAATTCTTAAATAGCTTCTTAAACAGGAGTCAAGGTTAAGCAAAACACATTAGATAATGGTCATTGTGGGATTGTTATTAAATTACATTTGATTTATTGCAAGTTTCTCTGCGCCCTCAGCTTTTTACAGGTAGAGACTAGATATTAATTTTAAAGTATCACGTTTCAAAGAAATTAGATATAACAACGTTCTGCTAAACCAATATTTGCCTTTGTTTAACTTTTAACGTACATATTTTTGCACTTTTGACAATTCCTAACCTAAACGTTTGCGTAAATACGCGTTTTTCTCCAAAATAGTGGCGACATGACTAGAGTAAAAATCAAATACGTACCAGCAACTTCTTCAAGAAAGGAGAGACACTGTTAAACAATTACGGCCATTTGAATAACACAAGGTTTAATATTTTTTCATCATTCACTCACGACTACACAACTTAATACATTCTTCTCCAAAACTGAAACTGAATAATTCACCATTGGTTTGGTTCCATGTCCATGTGCTGGATAAAGTTGATTTCTGTTAGTCGTGGAAAAGGAAAATTGATACGACTAGGTTAAAATAAAACGAGATAGACGTCGCGACTGGAAAAAAGAGAAATGTGTAAAAGATGTGTCTGCGCCTGTAACAGGAGATTGCTGTCTTTCCTGAGTCCTCACTTGGTGTTGCCTCCACGACATAGATGGCGCCATCAGTAGTTCAAATTAATTCAAAATTTCCTTAACTTTATTTTCGTATGGATTAAAGCACAAAAAAAACTATATCTATAAAACAATAAATTTAGAGACAAAGCGACTCATTTTTATATTTATCTACAACTAGTTAACTAATATAATAAATATTACAAATTAAGCGTTCGTGTTTCCATTTTAAAAATTATAAACGTAATATAACATTTATTTTTTTTAGTGTTTTTGTAAATTTTCTGATAGTGCAAATAAATAGATAAGTGCTTAGATATGTGCGTGGTTAAGGTCCAACTACAGATATCGATATTTTACTGGAAGTGGTATTTCACGTGATTGACGCAGTTACATCCAACGCTGACAGTTTTTTCGACCTTCATAAGGGCGCATATGGATTTTGCAGTGGCGGGCCATTTGAAGAATACAAAAGTCTTCTGTAGGGGTTGACATCTGACGTCTTTTACTGCGCAGATATCCTGAAAATAATAGTTTCAAATAAGACAAAGTTTTGGAACTTTTAAAAAACCTGCCCGACGTACATGTTTTTCGAAAACAAAAATCCTTATAAAACAATGTTTTCCCTTTTGCAAAAATACGTGTCAGAGCCTCTGTTGGAAAAATTGTATTTTTATGGAAGTTTCGGACAAGGAGATCACTTTAAATGTGAAATTATGTGAAAAATTTATTTTCAGAACTGTTTTCACTTTTTCAATTATTACTTCACTTGTTTTATTTCTTTTTAATATTAAAAAAATCACCAAATATTTAAATGATCACTTTCTATGCAATACTTATGAAAAAGGTCGTAAGACAATTTTTTTTAACAACAATAATAAAAGCCCTTCTTTTTCTTAAACATTATTTTTTGTTAATTGATAAATGATACTGAAAATGTTACAATTGAGCCAAAATTTTAAATGAATAACAGAGGTTCTATTAAAACAATTTTTATTTTTGACTAACCATATTTTTATTGAATCATATAAAGTACTATCGTTATCCTTATTATAAAACGACTGCCTCTTTTAAGTAAAAGGAAATTAGTTGGGTTTTGGCGGTATGCATTTGCAGCCCACTTTAATGGTCTCCCTGGTCAGTCTCCAACATTTTTCAGAGAACTTTCTTTTCAAGAAAAAATACTGTTTCTGTATGGATACGCAACGGCCGTGATGCATTTGACAGATATCCTGAAAAAGATTTCTTCTCAAGGTAATTCATGAAAACACTTGAAGAAGTTGGACAGGTTGGCACTAAATTTGTTGTCAAATCATTTAATGAATTTATTCATATTCTTGTCCAACTTCTTCACGAAGCGTCTTCATGAAATAATTCATTAAGAAATTCGCAAGGTACAACATCTAAATCTTTCGTCAGTTACCTACAAATAAATAGTGAGGTTAAGATGCTCAAGTACTTTTTACTTCAGTATATTTTTATAACGAGTGATGAACTAGCAAAGTAGAAGTACAATTTCTTTCATTTTTAATAATAAAAAATAAAGAATTATTAACTTATTCGAGAAAATGCATTCATTTACTACTTGTTTCTATCTATTCACTGCAACTTGTTTACGAAGTTGGTACTAGCCATTTTTGTTACCACGGAGCACCATTGAACGTTACTTAGACCATTGTTTTTACAAGCTGCGCCATCTAAGTGGTGTTATAAGTTACGCTATCTAGGCAACGCACAGTCAATTGTTTCTATCATGGCTAGGTAGATCTGCTTCTATTCTAATAATCTAAGAGCCCATAGATACTTACGGAACTGAAGATACTGTTTTCGGAGAAGCCATCAGCGTGGGTGTGAGGAAGGCAGTCATATTCGCTGTAACTTTTCGGGAAGAACTCGTATCCTGGTTCGTGATGGTGCTTGATGACTTTCTTGACTTTACACCAAATCTGGCTTTTCTGGAAGACACAAAAAAAGGAAATAATAAATACCTGTACTAACTTTTTGTATAAACATAAAATTCAACCAAGACAGCATAAAAAGATCATAAAATCGTTTTATATTATTTCAGTAACTCGAACTTACTACTCATCACTTAGGATTAATAGAAATTTCTTGAGATTTATCATTTAAGGTACTTTTTAGTTCAGTTAATATCAGTATATATCACTTGAGAGTAGTTTAGTGTATCTTAATTTGCATTTACCTTGTCCTGGTTCAGTTTCAGTTCTCCGCTCTCTGGGAGTTGTCTTCCAAAGATTTCATTGCTATGGTCCCAGTTATTTTCCCGGTAGTCGACATCCAATGAGTCACCGTCGGTACTAAAGGCTTCTGCAAAAGGGTCTTCTACGTAATAGTCCCCTAAGGTGTCGTAGTATGGACCTAAGGGCAGTTCATCCGAATTTCTCTCCGACAAGAGAACAGCATTTGCCCCATAAGTTATTGCTACGACACATAGTATAATCTGCAAACAATTAAGTTCCTCAAAACGGCAAAAAAACATTTTTCGGAGGTTCAGTTTGAAATTGGGCGTGTGGTGTATTGGACGTGTTATTTTATTTATTTTGGTAAAAAGCAGCATTGTGTCTATTAATAAAGTATTACTTCAAAAGGAAAACAACCATAGAATTTCATTTAATTTTGTATGTATAACATGTGCAAATTTTTTGTGCAAATAACCAAATCCTACTAGGACTTTTTAAAATACGCTTTGCGTCAAAACTGACGCAGTAGGTACTAAAAATGGGCTCCAAGTTGATTTTCTCGCCTGTTTCTAATCTGATTTTGACAATCTACTGTTTAAATTACATTTATATCTCAGTAATGGTGCTACTACAGAAATTTTTATTGTAATTTCAGTTTTTAGTATATACGGGGTGTAAAAAGAAAATAAGTTCTTTTTTTCTTAAAAATGGAACACCCTGTAGGTCATGTCAACTAAAATCGAGAATAATCCAAATTGTAGTGACATGTTCTCTGAACAATTTGTTTTTTATTCATGTCATTACCTCTGCCGCAGTTATAAAATGTTATAAAGTAGGTACACAAAAGTTGAAAAAATTAAAATGTACACGTAGATATTTGATAATAAAAATAATAACAATTCAATGACAAGAAAAAGAGCAAAGTTATAAAAAAAATCTCTTTACTCTCGCCGTATGATGAAAACTGAAATTTCAATAAAAACTCTAAGCATATAATTAAAAACACCATAATCGTATACTTTTATGGGTATACAAGGTGTTTATTAGGTTCTTGTACAAACTTTCAAGGGTGAATCTTTGACTAATTTTAAGATAAAAAGTTGGCTTGGTTCTTGAGGTACAGGGCGTCCAAAAAAAGTTTTTTGTTTGGTATTTTGATTATATTTTTGTCCAATAATAGAATTTTGTAAGTTGAGTTAAGAGTTTTCGAAAAATAAGTGAAAAAGGGTCATGTGCTACGTTACGCTTACAAATTACTATCACAAAGTTAGTGAAAATTAGGAAAAAAAATCCAAAAAAATGTGCAACATTTTTTTGTACGCTCTGTATCTCAAGAACCAAGCCGTTGCAGACCCATGTTCATATGAACTTTTAATCTTAAAATTAGTCTAAGATTCACCCTTTAAAGTTTATACAAGTATTTAATAAACACCCTGTATAATTACATATTTAATTTAAATACTTTAACTGTTGCGGAATTGTAGAGAAAATAACAATAAAAGCACAAAAATTCCCCAGATGTACATTGAATTAGCAACTTTAACAGATTAAAAGCTAGATATATAATTAAATAGAGAATATTCCATTTTGTCTATTTCGTTAATTATAAATTACATTAGCATATAAAGTGAGAAATCTTTTGTAATAATTTGTATGTATATCAAACTACACAAGGTGAGTCAAAGTAAACAGACAATTCACGAACAGGAAAAGTAAGAACGAGAAATAAAATGTATGCAAGGTGTCCAGGCAATGGGTTGGACAAAAATAACACCACAAGTTCTTAAAAAATTATAATTTTTTGTTTCTCGTTAAATGATAATTTTTGAGGAGCTATTTATTTGAAGCTATTTCTACTAATTGTTCAATTTACTGTTAGCTACTAGGTAGTCTTACCCTCCCCTCCAAAAAAAATACAACTACAGTCGGATCCCAAAATAATAGGCAGTGATTTCATTTTTAATCCGGCTCACCATTTTTAGCAGTCAACACAAAGAGAAGTACGAGCCGTTTGTAAATTCTTCATATAATTTAAAAATAAAATAAAAAAAAAAATTTAAATAATTATTTGCGATCTTTCGCACTAAATGACGTCACTAATCAGCGCTGCAGCAAACAAACGTTTAGAACATTTATTTTGCGTGTTAGACTTTAATAAATAATTATCAACATATCAATTAACAATCTCTAATTTTTATATTTACACTATATGATTACACAAGGTTATAGATTATTTGTGGACATTTAAAGAATTATATGCAAGTTTGCGTTTATCTCGAAAACTACCTCGTTGTACCGATAACAAACAAACATATCTTTTTTACTTGTCGAATGTCGAAGAGAATTTCTGCTATTGGCATTAACGTTTCCATGAACGTGAAAGTAAATAATCAAAGACTCATCTAATGAATAAGTTATCAGCCACTATTACCCTGGTCAATCACGCAACATTTATATGTATTTCCCGTACGCGTGAGATATGCGAAAAGCAAACATGAACCACAAGCAAGAGGTTAGCATCACCTACGTACAAGCCACTAATTGACTTTAATAGATAAATTAGACCATTTTCTACAGTGGCCCCTAGCTGCCTTACGTTTGCAGGCCACTTATTAGGTGTATGGGAGCCAGTATTAGTGCGAAATGAGATAATAACAGTGCCAATTTTAAAATTCAGATCGCACGAGGAAATAGTAGAAGAGTGAGCTGGAACGGGGCTCCTTTGTTTTAAATCCCCGGGTAACTGGATGAATTCAACGAGTCCGACGACACCACAAACTTGAGTGACTTATGTTATGTGACTATTGTTTTTTTGAAAAGTTAGTTATGGACTGCGACTGTTCAAATTAAATTTGAGTGTTGTTGAGGTGATAAAGCGGGAAAATGTGGGCTTCCGAAGAATTTCTCAACAAAAACATCAGCTCTGTCGAGCACAAGACGTAAGTAAAAACTGTGAGGTGGTGGTACACTTAGATGTAGGTTTGATTGACTGGACAGGGGCGTACTGGTCGAAAAGGAGCAAAAACATTTTTTAATAATGTCAATAATGAATGGCTCGATATTATTTGAATTATTAACTTTTGTTAATAACATTTTTTAAATATTTCTGTGATAAATTTTAGTCACTTGAAACTGGTTGATTCATTTTTGTGGTTAGAAGATGGGGATCTTTTTCAATACTTAAAACTTTGCCTTTTCCACGTTAACTTTGTAAATGAATTCCGCTTTCGCAAGTTGCTTTTCGTTCTGCGTACCCGTTGACGTCACAAGGCGAATTATCATGTTTATGAATTAATAATAAATTGAGGGAAAAACAAGTTAATTTAAGGATAAGATAAATATGATGGTGACTTAGTTTGAAGTCATGAAAAACCCTGGACTATTGCCGAGGTGCACATTTTATTGAAATATGCAATTATACAGGGTGTTACAATAAAGAACTGAAATCCGGTAACCACACATCTGGGACCCAAATAAGATGATTTAGGCTAACTTAATCTAACACAAATGTGACTAAACTAACTCTCACTAAAATTGTATAAATATTATACTCCGCTGTCGAAATTATAGAGAGTGACTAAGACATAATATAAATACACTATTACTATAATGCGCATAAAATATAAAATGATTTTTATAACGGTTCAATATTATTTATCTTTGAGCCGCTCACTACGCACATCGATAGAATCTATAATCGTCTATAGACTGAGTTACACTGAACGTCGATCTATATTCTATCTCTGTCTTTTGCACTTGGTAGGGAATATAGGGAATAGGGAAATTCTTTTTTAGTGGGTGTAAACGGGCTTGATTTAGCCGTCCTGAGAAACGTCATAGCATAAGCGTAGACGCGGGGTCTAATTCCATTGCTATAATAAATTTATAAATTAAAAAACACAACTGGGACGTTTTAAAATGCTGTAATAATCAAAATGGATCAAAGTGCCGGTTATAGCAAACCTTAAAAAAATATTAGATGTTATGTTTTATTATCTTTTTTCAATATTTTCTATATCTTGTTGCCTTTTACGCAGACACGCCAATGGATTTTCGTTCCCGGCACGCTTCATCCCCCTTACTAGTCCAAAAGCTAGCGATGAGTCACTCTCTATAATTTCGACCGCGGAGTATAGTTCATTATTAGTAAAGGTCGTATATTAATGATAAAAATACACCCCTCCTTTACTGACGCACATGCGAATTATTTTTATTACAATAAATCTTAATGTTTTGAAAAGCATCTTCCTTTTGCCGAAGTTAGTTAGGTTCTATGAAGATTCAAATATATTTTTAATTTATTCAGCATAACCAATATTCTCCATACCATCCCAGAGAAAAAAATCAATTGGATTAAAATCTGGATAGCGCGGTGGCCATTGTATAGGAGAGTTTTGACATCGTCCAGTCGAGCGGGTTGGGAATTTATTATTTTATGCACGTTTCTACCATAATGAGGTGGAGCACTGTCTAGTTGAATTCTTAAATATATATTTTTAAATTGGTGGATGGGAAGGGGCTAAAATGCTTCTGTGTACGATCTCCCGAATTAAATCCAATGGATTTCTGTTCCTAGGATAGTAAAATGTTGTTTATCGATCTACAGAAACTCATAACAATTGCAATGGTATAAATAATATTCGTATAATATTTTTAGTTTAACTAAGTTATTACTATTTTCGTTTACCCTATATACGCAATAAAATAATAATAAAACTGAGGACAGTCGATAAGGGCATTTTATTGAAAAATTTAAGTGCAACACAACTGATATTGACAGCCGTATAAGCACACACAAGAAAAGAGTCGCGTCATAAGTCGCCATACGTATATCAATAATATTTGTTTTTCTTTCTTAATCAATTGATTTAACACAAAAACATTTTGTCGCCGAGTTAGTAAATAACACTTACGGTATCAAACGCAGGGGGGTACTGAATTCTTATTAAATGTCAAATAATACATTATAAAGTGAGAATTCCTATTTATACAGGGTGATTCAGAACCAATCCAAAAAATTTTTTGAATAAAAAAAATCAAAAACGGCAATTTGAAAATATACTTCTGCACGGCACTGGATATGATCCACTGTAGATCCTGACCTTGCGCAAGGCAAAGGATACAGTCGGCGACCGGCACGGCAGCAAAGTGTAATAAAAAATGAACGGACAAAAAGTTGAAAGAATTTCTTTCCCAAAGAAAGAAATAAATAAAAATTTTTATCATCTATTTTCTATCAGCAAATTTAACTGCTTTTGCCTACTTTATCATAAATTAAAACAATATCCGTCAATTCGAGTTGCTATACACATTTTTAACACTTGAAAAACTAATGTAAACTATCGCAAAACGTTAACACTAAAATCGAATTTCAGTATTCGGAATCGCCTACAACTTTTAAATTTTTTTTCTCGGAAACTTTAAGGATTATACAATACAAAATTGTTTTTTACGATACTGACTTCATTTTTCATGACACATTTATTCCCAAATTTTTTTGAATAAGTTAATAGTAAAGTTATTGTTTTGAGTTTTTCCATCATTTTTGCTTAAAGTTTGTACTCGTGAAAACGCGGCATTCTTCAAGACCTCAACTGGGTGCATATCTACGACGCTGTATTAGATAATTTTTGCTTACCTTCGTATAAACAAACAGATAAATCCTCGGGAATATAAATTTTTATCAATACTGCTATAATGATGTCCTTATCATTCGTATTCACTTTTGAGGTATCCACAACACAGGTAAGAGGAATAAAGTGAATCTTGCAAATGCATTAAAAAGACATTATGTTGAGGATAATTATATTTTGATACAGATAATGGTTTGGGACCATATTTCGATTAGTTTTAGTTAGTTGAAGGTGGGTCGTTGAGTAATAAAGTCTAGAATGTAAGTAAAACATCAACGTCCTTAGTGAGTGACTTGATGGTACGTTGACAAAAAAATTAAATGTGGATCAAGGCAAAGACGGTCCTGGCCTTGTTTCAATATTTACAAAATTATCAAAAAGTGAGGTGAAAACGTTTTAATTTTAAGCGACCCTAATATTTACATGTAGTTTGATTATTGTAGTTTAAACATTAGTTTTGGGGAATACTACTCTTAGTATTCAGTATAGGTACGTTTTAATATTAATTAATATACACACGTCTCAAGATTATATTATTTCCAAGGGCATTTTTTTTTATGAACGCCAATTAGGTACATATTGGCATATGTATCAGTTAATATTTGTGGAATGTATTAGATTACGTATATGATTCTCACAACGTCAAATGTATTCTTGTTTTTCTGTTGCGCTTAATATATCTGCGTATATTCAAAGTGTGCAGTGACGTATCAGCCCAATTTGCGTGTACCACAACAAAAACAGAGCAACTATCCATTTAGCGTAATAAAAAAATGTTTCTGAATCGTTTTTTTCACGTTCTGAAACAAATTTGGACAAAAGAAACATATTTTCAGTACATTTATCGGATTCCTTTTTTTGTAGCTGTTCCGTCTAGCGAAAATAATAAAAGCCAATCCCAATGAGACCCACAAACTAAAAAATTAATGTTGTTCTCCTTCTCGCGCAGGAAACAGACGGTTAGTGCATATACTGTTATGGTATCATATCAACGCAAACAAATATATCTCCGTTCTAAATATATGACCGACACACAAATAAATAATTGAAAAATAAATAACAATTTGCTATAAATAGACGTAAGCTCTTATACGGTATTGTACTTTAAGGTCAAATTAATGTACGGAGCCTTGCAAAATGCAACTTTATGCTGTCGGAGCGTTAGGCCTGCGGAAATTTGAATAAACGATGGAAAGAAATTGTTCACGGTCATCTTGATTCCGCATGAAAATATGGAAGTTTTACAGCGGATTGTTTTGACTGGTGCAGTTAACGTTTCTTATTTTTAATGGCATTAGATGGAATTGCGTTTTAGTGAAATTGCGATTATATCCCAATAGTAAAAAGTACAGGGTGATCCAATTTTTTTGTGCAATTTATTGCGATGCTATTAATATATCTTAATTGAAACAAAATGTATACTCTTGTAAAAGATTCTGCTACAACAATTATTGAAAAAAGATACAACCGAAAAAACGTTTTTTTTTTTAAAGAGAACCTTTATTCTTTTTTTCTGCAGAAAAACGTCGAAACGTTCAATGCAGGGCCGGATCCCAGAGATGGAGAGGGGGGGGGCGTTTGCACAGTTGATATCTAAAAAAAGACCTGATTGGTTTATTTTTATGGTTGGAAATAAAATAAAAAAATTTCTGACGTTTGGGTGGCAATTTCGATCTCAGAATCACTTAATAACATCAGGATTTAGAGACGCCCTAACCTAAAAATGCGCAAAACTTGTTTTTTGTTACATTTAAGGTTATAAATACTGATCTTCTTCAAAATCCATTTTTAATTGTTCAATTATATCTTATCCTTTCCGAGAACTCACTTGTATTCAACGTTTTTTTATTCTATACGCCATATGGGATACGTCATATTGGATCCGCCATTTTGAATTTTGTAATTCTGTAATTCGTAATCAGCGACCCCGAAAACCTCAAGAACTAGTGGGAATTTAGGTGTTTATATTTGATTGTTCACCTGTTGCTAGTCATTTTCGGAATATCGAGGAACACGCTAAACTAATCAATTTTAACAGACGATTTTTCGAAAAGGAAAGAAGATTTTCAAACAATTCAAAACGAATTTTGAAGGGGAAGATTAGTTCTTTCAGATGTTTTGAGCTTTATGGAGAAATTTACCTCGTGATGTAGCATAACCTCAAATATAGACAGGGTTGTTCGAACTTTTAGGTCAAAAGATCTCTAAAACCTAACATGATGAAGCAATTCTGATATCGGATTCAGAAAAACCTTTCGAAAGGTATCTGGATCTGGTTTGTGTTATTTTCTCTCATAATTTTTTGCAACAAAATTTACTTATTAGGTTGTTTTTTCTCTTATCTTTTTACTCAACTGTTTTTCTGATTGCTGACTCTGATTCTGATTACACAAGTATGTCTACAATTATTACATTCTGTCCGATTAAAATATGCTATCTACTGCAAAGAGATACCTAAATCGCAATAAATGTATCACCCTGTACCTATCTGTCTAGCCTCTGTCTCTAAATGCTTTAATAACATAAGTTGATACAGTCCTACAGACAATAAAAGAGAAATCTCGAAAGTTGTTAGGCTAGTATATTGAAATTTCCGACATAGAAGTTAAAATTAAATTATCACGAGAATATGAATATTATTAATAATAACTAAGTATTTAGTATTTAGTATCACGTGGTGTGTTATACGCTGTATATATTTTTATGTGCCTACATTCTACCCTGTATTTAAAATTTAAATTATTCTAAATTATTACAGAATTATTGCTAATTTGACAAAATATATAAATACATATATTTACCACTGTACTATTCATTAAGGTCTAAAGAATATAAAATAATCCTCAGCCCTTTTATGCCGGGCCTACTTGACTGCCATTTAAACCTTTTTATTAATCTGTGACTGCCATCACGTACGTAGTTTCATGGCCCACGGCCTGCTATTAGAAACTTTAAAACCTAAAGGTAGTAAATAATTGCCTTCTCACGACCTACTATGTGTTAAGAGTAAAAAGAGTATTAGATCGCATTGTGCGGAATAGGGTGAGCGAATATGTTCTTTTTTTGGTAAGAATTTAATTTATGAAATTATTTGATTTCAGTGGCTCGTGCCGAAGAAAAACCGGAGTATACCAGGTGGATACAACCAATGAGGTGGTGTTTGAAAATCATCGGTTCATTCGATCACTAGCCATGGGCTTAGGAAAGAGGTACATACATATTAACTGATATTTTCTTAATACTATCTACTACAAAGGTAACCTCGATCAAGTCTACATTTAATTTTTTGTTTTGCGTATAGAAACTGCGAAAATCCAAAAAATTAAACTATCTGGTTTATTTATTAAAATTTTATCGTTTTAGTAATATTTTTGGTAGTAATGTGACATTTATTATATTTTTAACAATAAATCAAGTTCCTGCTGATAAAATGTCACCTAATTATTGCATTTTTTATGTTTACTGGCATGTTAGCAGTTAGCCATAGATTTTTGATAACCTTTTACCTTTTGGCATTATTTATGTATTTTTGGGTGCCAGTTTGGTAAAAATAATCTCTTCATTCACTACAAGCATGATTGTAAAGTACATAAGTATATATTAATACTATTATTAAAACCGAAAGAAAAAAATAGTTTCGTGTATTTATGTAAATTTATAAAGGATCTGCGTCTCATTAAATATATATTTGTCTTCATTATGCGATCTGCGTTTGCTTTTCGTATTTAGCGAAGATTTTGCATGAATGAATAATTAATTATAAACTTGAATTGAAAGAGCGAGGAACTTGGTATATTTAATTTTTTTCTCAGTAATTCCTCTCTGCCAAGACCGATAGATGTTTGTGTACGTTATGGAATTTTTACAGACATTATAAAATCAAAAAATAGAAGTCTTATTTTTAATTATTACTGGAGTTAACTTTTAACTACCGATCATGCAGTGTAGTTACGACTGGTCTGGATATTTTTTTAGTTCTACTTTTCAGTTGTTAGTAAAAGCGTAATAAAAATATTGTGTGGGTATATTAAGGCTCCAGAGAGTTGAAAAACTGAGTATTCCGCAAGGACCAATCCTTAGACTAGTAAGTAAAAGCAATATACAAAAATGTACTATAAAATTTATTAAAAATAATCACTCACCCTCGATACGGACATCCTAAAACTATGGTACAGTGTTCTTCTGGAATACTTTGTTGTACAGTACCGATGTTTTCGCCGATTTGTCTGTTTTTATACATTTCCACCAACATGTCGCAGCAAATGTAATATGGTTTAATACTATTTGCCGAAGATCATAATTCCTTCGATAAGAAAAACAAAATTAATATGTAGTATTTGCCAATTATTCGGGTCTGTGATAACTGGATTTAATTAAAATCCCAATCAATGCGAATAAATAAATGCATATGCATGGCATCGTGTTTGCTTTACTTTGGATTTCTACGGACGCTTTAATCTCCAACAGTATGTTATTCTTGAAAAAATAAATGTTAGTTATTGTATATTGCATATATACAACGTTTCTCCTTTCATGGAATTACGCTTTACTCAATTGTAAAGGTATTAAAATAATTCAAAGAGATACAAAATTGTGCAACATAACCTAACTTAACAAATCCCCCTCTATATCTTTTTAACCGTTGAAAATATCGAAAAACTAACTCTGGCGTCACTCTAGCTCTTCTCCGAAGATTCCAGCAAACCAAACCTCATCTTTCTAGGTTGAGAAATAAAAAAGTTACGGGCTTGGTTAGTTTAAAGAATTTTAGGTGAGTCACGTGACATAACCTAACTTAACAAACCCCTCTCTATATTTTCTAATCGTTGAAAATATAGAAAAATTAATGCTGGCGTCCCTCTAGCATTTCGTCCAGATTCCAGCAAACCAAACCGCATTCTTCATGGTCAAGGAATAAAAAAGTTACGGGCTGTTCGCCTGTTTCAAAAATTAGCATTGAATTATACCATCAATATCTAGTAAAGCTACTAATAAATAATTATTATTAAAAATAAGGAAAAAGATCTTAAGGGGTCTTAACCATATAAGTAAACATTTGATTATACAATTTTTTTTTGTATTTTTCCTAGCACTTTTTCGTGAATTTTTGATGTGATAGCTCAATTCAGACACCCGATTCGTGATCAGGGGGCAAGAATACTATGGATAACATATGTCGCATGAAAAGTACAGACAACTTTTTTTTTGCGTGACTGATATGTTATTATTACAAAACGATTTTGTTAGAATTAGCTAACGTCTTTACAATAGAGTAAAAAAATGAGATTTAATAATAAAAATTATGTTTTATTTCCTCTTAGTTGAATATTAAATGTTTTGACATTTTAGCAGGTAATAATTGCCTGCTAGGCAATTATTCTGACACAACCAAATTTGATTTTAGTTATTGACGTTCGGTTCAAAATTTAAAAAGAGCTGGATTTCTTTAAAAAAATATATATTAGCGAATTTATAATCTAAAAGTCAATTCTAATTTAGCGTACCCACGAATCTTTCTCTGCTAAATTTTAATGAAGTGTTTTTAATTATTAAAGATAGATAAGCTTTTCCTTTCTGATTTTTATAAAATTACTCAATACGTCACTGATTTTTTTTTATCTAGTTGGTAACAAACAAAATATTCCAATAAAAAATACGTGGCAAAAAAACAAACAAAATAATATAACAACTATAAGTAACTAAATAATTCTCTCAATTTCAATTAACCAACTTCCTTTTTCTATGCATTTTTCGACTATTTTATTATTATTTTTCATCCACATATCGCTTAATTTTATTTTTTAGAGTTTTTATACTACAGAGTTTATCCCTATATATTTTTTTCTTAATAATGTTCCAGAAATGACGATAATTATTTAATATTGTAATTTTGTTTCTCATTTTGCCATAATGAATTTTCAAAAGTGTGAAAATATTAGCAGCAGGTACACAAATCTTTTTTTTAACAGTTGGATAGAAAAAGTTTAGTCAATAATTTGATAGTTTAATAAAACAAAAATTAAAAGGAGAAACGTATCTATCTATAATAATTTAAAAAAATAGTTATGCTGAAGCAAAAAATTAAATGTATGGATACTTATGCCCCGTGCATTTTATTCAATTTTGCTGCATAGGCGATTCTGGGAATGCTAAATTACTAACGTTTAACTGAAAAAAATATGTTTTTTATAGATTCACCCTCTTTTTAATTTCAGATACCTATGACTGAATTCAATTTTGCTTGGTAGAATTTTTCCAGCTGGGCCACTGCTTTCTTTTACCATGTTAATGAGAAACTAATTAAAAAAAAGAAAAAATAAACCTCTCATACAAATTACGTTGCTTCATATCGCTTTCTCAAGCTGTATTTAATTATTTTTTTGTCCTCACAAGTCATGTCAAAGTTGGAAACCCTCCGCAATTCCTTTTTTTTTTTTCAAAGGAGTGTCAAGTTTTCAAATGTCGTCTGTATTAGACATTTTTTCTTATTTAAATTTATCGTTTTGTTTCGCTTTGGACCCGCATACACTCTGGAAATCGATGAAATGTCATTTCAGGTAGTCTACATTCTGAGAGATAATCTAATCAAAGAAGAATCATATCTCGAAGGTTGTTTTAAAATCGGAATTTTTTCCTCATTTATATTTAGCATTTAGTCCATCCTTATATCTCAAATCCCCGCAAGTTCATGAAATATTATTTGAGGATAGCAGGTAAAAGAAAATCATGAAAAGTTACTAATGAAGTAACGGATAACGTGCAGAAAATAATTTAGGATAAAAGCAGCTGCTTCAAACTACGTTTGTGAGGCACCAGACACTTAAAAGTCACTTCAGAATAAAACACAATACCTCAAAACAGCCTCAGAACGTATTTCCATATATCAAATGGGTTCAAAATCAATCAAAATCCCTCGTATTTGGTTTAGAATTCTTCAAAAAGCATCAAAACTTCTTTTAAATTTTTCGAGAGTATTTGCCCCCTCATTGATTTGGGTGACGTTTTTCGGAAGTAGGTACTTCACGATATATAAAAGTTTTCTATTTCGAAGTGTTTCCAAGTTGTCCAATGTGTTTTGAAGTTTTCGTGGTATTTTGACGTATTTCGACAAGCTTCTCGAAGGATATTCAGGCAATCAATACATACCCAAGCACTTAATGATTTTTTAGTGTTTCGAAGTTTTTAAAAGTTTCCGATACATTTCGAATGTTGTATTAGTGTATTCTGCAGTCTTTCACATGTTTTAAAGGTGTGTTGGACCATCTCTTTGACAGCAAACTTGAAGAATTTTTATATTTTGTCGTATTCTAATCTGCTTCTAATCTGTTCCTTGACATATATTATTGCTGTTTTAAGTCAAAGAATTTTTAAGTATTTTGTATTACAATAGAAGTTTCAAATTGGCCGTTGGTAAACCCTTACACAAAATATAACACCGTTTACGAATTTAATTACCTATCTTCAGTTGTCTTTAAGAGAAACGTATTTCCCAAGAAATATGGATCACCCTGTACATAAGTTTTACAAAAATGTAATGGACGTATTAAATTTGTATGTTTTAAGAAAGATAAATAAGAAATTATAAATACATTATTATCTTTGTTTTGCTGTTTTAAATGTGAACTGGTGGCAAGTAAAATCAAGTTTTCTGAATTCGAATTCACTGCAATTTGCGCTCATGGCAAAGAACATTTTTTTCTAATCTAACCAACTCTATGGTCTTTCTAGTTTAGGAAATTCTATAGTACAACATAAAGTGACCACTCTGTATACGTAGATAATTTAGAACACACACTCTACGTCTTTACACAGTAAACCAGCGAATTCAGATGAGCGGAAATCGCATAAGCATTGCAGATTACAAACCCTGTACAATTTGTTAGTTATGAGTATGAGTCTCGGCAAGATCTGGCAAAATGAATTAATTTTAGCTTTTTTTTAGAATCAAACCAAAAAGTGCTCGGGTTTTGAAATTTTATATCAACAAGTTGCTGTTTCTTTTTTTAGAATCAGACAAAAACCTGTTTAGGTTACTACTAGGTTAATACCTATATCAAATTTACTGAAATAAATTCATAAATTTATTCATAAAATTCTTCAAAAACGATTAAGATTTTTTTCCATGTTATTTAATTAAAAAAATAACTAATCTCAGCTTATTCAAGAAAATGTATTAATTTTCAATTTGTTTTTATTTATTGTGGGTGTGGGTTTTATAGGTGGTACAGGTGGATGAATAAATATGCGTAATCATGCATGGACGACTGGATAGAAAGATATATGAATTCATAAATGGGGGGTGGATAAAAAGATGGATCCAGAACTCTACAACACGAATTATGCCATGAAAATGGCGTTTTTAAGCATTTTGATCTATTTTCTGTTTTTGATTGAAATTGGACCAGCTTGTCTGACTCTGTGATGATAAATTAGAATTAAACGAGTGAAAAATCATACGTCTAGTGAGCTGGTAGAATAATTTGATTTTTTATAACTCGTCGATCGTAAAAGACGTTTTTTGTTAATTTTGACTTGTTTTTAAAATTTTCCCGAACACTCAGACCCGTTGGGCCAAATCTGAAGGCAGATTCGGATTCAGCGAAAAAAAATACATGGAAATACATTGGTCTGAATACCAGATCCGATACTTTTTTTTGTTGGTCTGTGTAATTAAAGTAATATTTAAAAAACAGAAATTATGACATTTAAATGTTCGACTTAGTTTCTTTATGGTCTAACCTTGGGTTGCTTCTGTTATCCAATTACCTACTGGACTAGATATAAATAAAGAAAATACGCAATAATAAATAATAAGAATATACAATCAAATCGTCACGTATGTTTTCGGACACAGTTATTTGGTACAATTAAAACACAGGAACTAGGACAGACAAACTATGTATTATAAAGGCTATAATCGAAATTATATTACATATTTAAAATTTGATGCGAGGTACCTGCCTAGGCAGTCGAATATAATAGCATGGAATGTGTTAATCTAAATAAATAGTATATAAAATATTACAAACGGATATCGTAGGTATCTGTTTATTTTCGCAAACTGTCGAAGTAATGATTAACTTCCCTCTTTTCAATTTTCAGGAAAATTACGCCGGAGGAGATATTGCCGCCCTGCAGCCACGGCATCTTCCGGCAGAAAACTGCAACATGCGAGCACTTATCGCTCAGCGGATACGCTAGGGTGGCGAAGCAGTCGTTCGGTAATCTCCTGTCGAGAAAGATGGCGACAAGTACAAGTCAACCTTCAGTGCCCTGGTCAAATATTAAAGATGATTACGAACTGGGAAAAGTTATCGGTTAGTATTAAACGAAATTATATTCCACGTTCATAAATCTTCAAGCGGGTGTGTAAAACGTTAGTGTCCGGTTAGTGTTTCATACTAAAAAAGTGATATTTCAAGTTTATTTTAGGTTATGTACTTTTTTGGTGTTTCCATTCCGGTACAAGTTTTTTGCATTTGCAATGTAATAGCTTACTAATTAAGGTGAAATGGATTGATATGTATTTTTCTAGAGGTGTTCTTGTACCGACAAAAACGTTTTATTTGTTTCTAAAAAGAGGTAAAGGGGGTGTAACGTTTATTTTTCTACTTCAGCCACTTATTCAGTTGGTGCAAGATGCTTTTCAATTGATTTGTTTTGAAAATCATCCTATTGACTTTATTTAAATCGGTTTAATTAGACTTTATAGATTTTTAATTTGAATGTTTTCTACAACAGGTTCATTGACATCAATTGACTTCTTTTGGAATACAGATGAGATGCTATACAGTTTCTGAATATATAAACAAACAAATGTTCTTGCATGTTCTAGTCAATTTCATGGAATTTTTAAAAGTGAAAGGTATTAATATAAATCAGTTAAGTGTAATAATGAGTAATTAATATGTGATAGGTAAAATGTAGTTCTACGTGTGTCATATTTTATCAGTTTTTTTTCTTATCTAAAAAAAGTCCTTGAAGGTGCTAATTTAATAATTTTTGTTAAGAGCTGTGACCAGCAGATCCTAGAAAATACATGAAGGGTATTCCAAGACTACAAATGAGTAGGCCTTACTAGAATTTTATATTATCAGTTACATCATAACCATAATCTAATGTTTTATTTGAATTAGATAAGCCACAGCAAAATTATTCACAAACTATTTTAAATTTTAACTAAAGGTCATCGTACTTTATCTGTGAATAAAACTAAATGCATTATGAAAATAATTGTTTTATTTAAGTTCTAGATCTTACTTGGGCTTGATAAATCTAACTAATCACATTTTATCACATATTAAATGAAACGGAACTGATTTATGTTAATAAACTTGGCAAATTTGATGAAGTAATACATTTATTTTTTTAACACTTTTTTTGATAGCACTAAATTTTCCTTATTTATTATTAAATAAATTTCTAGATAGGACCATTGATTAAAAAAAAGAACTGTTATCATAGGAGTTGTCAGTTATATAAAAAATTTTCTCATTAATTTTAAATCAGGGGTTGGAGCAACTGCGGTGGTCCACGGTGCCTTTTGCAAGCCAAGAAATGAAAAATGTGCCATCAAGAGGATCAACCTGGAGAAATGGAACACCTCTATGGACGAATTACTCAAAGAAATTCAAGCCATGAGCAGCTGCAACCACGAGAATGCGGTAACCTATTACACCAGCTTTGTAGTGAAAGAAGAACTTTGGCTGGTCTTGAAATTGCTAGAAGGTAAAGTTTTTCTTTTTTGAAATTAAAAAATATGTATGTCATTCTGTGTATTCGAAGAGAATTGGACGTAATTGAAAAAAATTAGGAAATGATTAGGTCATATGTGTTAGGAAGTAATTATACACTTTAACTAGTTAAAAATAAAAAAAAGCATTATTATGTCATGATTATTTTTGACTTTTATGAATTTTTTTGGCTTAGTATATCCAGGTTGGGTAGTTTTTTCGATTATTATTAGTTTTTGGAGGGTAATTATTCATTTAATTACATCATTTTTATTTTGAACCAACTGTTTTAAGGGGACATATACAATATACAATTAGACGGAAGAAAGTGAGTCAATTTTGAGGAATTTTTTAAACTAAGAAATATTCATTCTACATTCATTGGACTGTTTTTTTTTTAATTCATTCATTGTCAAAATGGCGGAGCTGTGGTAGAGAGTCACAGCAGGGTTGTGGTGTGACTAACACCCTGTGAAATTCGATTTGCAACAAAATTTTCTTATTTAAAACACTTGTAGTTTCCATGTGACATTGAGAAAACTGGAAAAAATGCAAATTTAAAAAAACGACATGCATTTAAAGACAAAAA
>NW_019417012.1:131760-164897 GCF_000390285.2 Anoplophora glabripennis | reverse complement strand
GTAATACCAGTCCCGAGACAATTCACCTATCTTTTGAATCGGGAGAGCTTTAGCGTGGCGATGGAGCGGAATTAGAAATTTCACCTATCCTTCCAAAACCGCTCTAAATAGCTACAAATCACTCCATCACCGCAGCCAGTATCGATAAGGGACGATGCTGTCGACAGTGAGATCCCGGACCATGCGATGCGGAAGTGGGAAAATTTCACCTATATTTATTTCCAAAATTCTAGCCGTGGCGCCAAAAACCGCCCCAGCAGCCTCAAAATCACTCCGCCGCAGCAGTTTACATTGCCAAGACACGACTAAAGGCGACGAAGCCGTTCCAGGTTCGAATTTCAGAGATTATATAAAAATTCTCCGAATTCTACGAAATCTGAACCGAACGGAAGCCCAATAATACTAGTCAATATTAAGAAGCCGAAGAAGAGAGAGATCAAGTTCCAGAGGTTCGAAAATGGACAGGACGGCTAAGCTGATCAGTGGAAATGGTGCCGGACTAAACTGGGCCACGCAAGAGAGCCACCAGCGGATATGCCCTGTCTGTGTGGACGAACGTCGACTCATTCCATCGACAGATTTATAACCAGTGTAAAGATACCTGGCCAGGTTTATATTGTATTACATACATACCTCTTGATTATTGTAAATTAAGAAAATTTCAGTATATCAAATATTTTCTTAAAAAAATAATGACACAAGCCCTAAGGCTCACATAATTTCTAAAACTACCCCTCTACCTACGGCGAAAACCCTCAAAGGGTATCCAGTTCTTAAGCTTACAAGTACTCTACGGAGGCCTCAAATAGTAACGTTTGGTGCCTAGCCCTCACAAAAGTGCAGACCCGCAGTGCTTACAGTAGAATCAGTGCAAACAGGATCAGTTGAAACAGGGTCTAAACATTTTGAAATCTAAAGTAGGTACAGTGCTTCAGTTTGCCTCCGGACGCAAAATAAAGCGTGGATATTCTTAGAGCGACCTACGATCTCATCAATGGAGGAATAATGACAGACTGGAAATCCCCTAATCAGTAGGTGTGTAAGTAACATCCCAGCACCACATATAAAAATGGAGCCAGACCAAGTGGTTCCATTCGACACCATACTTATATGCTTAAGAAAGATATAGGCCAATCACTGATTTTGTGACAAAAATACAAGTAGCAAACGGACTGTGCTATCTTGTAAAAGACATTATGTAGATATATGCTTATATGTTTTCTACTCCAATTTACCATTAATTAATTTGTTATAAACATTTTTATGCAAAAAACGCATATTTTTAGTTTTTTAATTGATTATAAAACGTAAACTAACGAAGCAATCTGAATGGTATAAAGAGACAATTAGTAGAGAATCGAAATACGAATAAAACAAGAGGTCGATCGATCCGATCGTATAATTAGAAACGAAGAAACCCGGAAAAATCGGAAAATTTCGCGTTTCTTTAAAAATGTATTACTCCGCCATTTTTTAAGTTGTAGAGCTGACCCTGTACATAAAAGTAGCGAATTTTATGTACTTTAAGTGTGCACAAAGCAGGCGCTGTCGGACCATTAGTTTTAACACAATTGCAATTTGAATTTTCTGGATGCGTTGGAGTGGTCCGATTTTAATTTTTCTGCCGGATTTTAAAAGAAGTATAATACTACAAAACGTATATTCTAATTTTTTGATAAAATGATACGAAATAAGTGAAAAATTCTTCCAATCATGGAAGAAATCAAAATACGCAGAGCGCGCGTAAGCGGTCGAGTAGTGGGGGAAGGTCGGGAGATGAGGGGCAATGGATATATAATATATAACTATACCATTTTGAATACTGTTAGTTATAGACAAATATTATTGTACGTGGTAATACATACCAATACACGAAATCACAAGGATGTGGACCTGAGGACATTCCTTGTTTTGTTCCTGCCTTTTTTGACATTTACGCGAAATCTTGACATCAAACGTGAATTTGAAAGTTTTCTTACAAAATGTACTTTTCTGTTCCAGAAGGTACATATTTAAGTGTCCTTGTTAAGGAAATTTTATTACATTTTGTATATATCACCACTACACTAATATTAAACTATACTATAACTAACAATCGTATCGTCACGCCTAGGAAATACATTGTACGCGGGAGCACAAAACAGCTGGTTCGTTCGTCGGTTGTCTCACCTATGACATACCGATGAGGACTAATAAGTCCGAAACCGGTCTGTGCCTGGTGGGTTAAACTGATGACGAACGACCCTAGCTGTTGCACTAGGTATTGCGAGTATAATTCAATGCCCGTAGGGGCATATAGCCCTCGGAGTAGTTGTTTCTCGCAACACTGACAATTAAAACATTGTCTTCGCCCTCTCTGGGTGGCAGTCGTGCAACAAGTACCTGCAATATGTCAGGTCGCTTCCTACTGTAGCATTTAAATGGCACAGTTGGGAGTCAGCACGACAGATGGAGCCATTTGCGCTCCCGCGTACAACAATATTCAAAATTGTATACTGTATATATTGTATATATATCCACTGCTCCTCATCTCCCGACCTTCCCCCGCTACTTGACCGCGTACGCGCACACATGTTTGGAGGAATTTTTCACTTACTTCGCATCGTTTTATTGGAAAATTGGAATATACGTTTTGTAGTATTTATTATACTTCTACTTTAAAAATCCGGCTGAAAAATTAAAATCGGACGGCCTCCAATGCATCTAGGGACTTTACAAAATAGTGCACCAAAAAATTCAAATTGCAATTGTGCCAAAACTAATGGTCCGACAGCACCTACTTTATGTACACATAAAGTACATATAATTCACTACTTTTGTGCAAAGGATCAGCCCTACAACTTAAAAAATGGCGGAGTAATGAATTTTTAAAAAACGCCAAATTTTCCAATCGACCTCTCGTTTTCGTATTTCGATTCTCTACAAATTGTCTGTGTATAACATCCAGATTGTTACGTTAGTTTAGGTTTTATAACCAAAAAAACTTAAAAAAATGCGTTTTTTTTCATAAAAATGTTTATAAAAAATTAATTAATGGCAAATTGAAGTAGGAAACATATAAGCATTTATCTACAGTCTTTTATATGATAGCACAGTCCGTTTGCTACTAGTATTTTTCACAACCAAAACCACAAACAAAACCTCTATTAATTAGCCTAATAGTGCCGTGCAGTCAATCAAAACCCGACGATCTCTCCACACCTAAATCCACAACAATAAGTGATCGATCGATCGTAATATGTTTTATATGTCACTTGGGAGTTATAGATATTATAATACTCCAGGGTGTTATTTCTCACGTACCTAGTGTATCTCAAAATAAGGTGCTAATTGCAAAATAACAAACTAGTAAGACATTAAAATACGTTTTTTATCGCACACAGTTAATGTTATCGACTTGGAATAAGAGAAACTTTGTAGAATTTTGTAATGTAATATTGGGTTATTTAATTTTTTTTTCAATTATGAGTAGGTACTTATAAAAAGCTTAATTGAAAAAACTCATGGCAAAATATTTATTATACAAAATTGCTTTGTAATGTAAGTAATGCAGAAAGTTTTTGGCACCCAAAATGTATTTTTTACAATTGTCTTTTAATAGTTTTTTAATAAGAAAATAATTCGTTTTCTTACGATTATATTTATAAATAGAATTACCCCTTAAATTTTTTACTTATATAGTTTCAGTTTTGAAACACATTGTATGTGTTCTCCCAGGTGACCAGGTGACCACTAGGGAATGCAATCATGAAATCAGTTTCTTCTTTGTTTTTTTTGTAAAAAAATTAACAAGGCGTAAAAGGATTTTCTAGAGCACATTATTTATTTTATTAGCAATATAAATGTATCTAATAAAAAGTTACTTCAAAACATATATTTTTTCGGATTACTTAAAGAGTGACCGCACAAACCGCTCGTTTTTTCACAATTCGCAGAGAACTAAAGAAAATAGATGAGAATATGTTTTTGGTCTCAAATTACTTGTCGTAAAAAATTAAGATGAGCATAGCTTTTAGTTTTTTGAAAATTTTCAAAAATCACCCCTATTTAGGAGTTGAAAATATGCCCAAAATGAAGAATTGAATATTATCAATAAATATAAAAACTATTAGCATGTGAATTTTTCTGTCGAATGATTTTTGATACAAATAAAGATTTATTCTCATGACTGAAATAAGCATGTTGAATTAGATAACCCTTAAGCGCGCTCAGGGGGTGGAATCATCCCCAAAAATAGAGAATATCAGAAGTAATTGTAAAAATTCCAAAAAATATATTAAGATAATTCACATACTAACAGTTTTTATATCAATTGGTAATATTCAAATTCTTCATTTTTGGCATTTTTTCAACCCCTAAGTAGGGGTGATTTTTTAAATTTACAAAATAGTAAAAGCTACGCTCATTTCAGTTTTTTACGACGAGTAATTTTCGACCAAAAACATATTTTTATGTATTTTTTAAAATTTTCTACGAATTGTGAAAAAACAGGCAAAAATCACAGGTTTTTTGCCAGGCCCGGTCTGGCTCTTTCAGGGGCCGTCGGGAAATCGAAATCGTGGCCTATTTGGTTTTGTCTGTTATTAGGGTGCATATCGACTCTCCCAAGGAAAACTGTCGTATCTTAAATTTGGTTATTCTGAGATAATTGCATTTGAACAGTTGAAAAATTAATAATGTTCGTTATTTTTTTCATTACAAGAGCTAAATCGTTCTTCTTTAACAAAGTAATTATTATTTAGGTCTTAATTAATTATTGATGATCTAAATAAAATAGCTTAGGATAAGAAAAAAATGGATTTTGAATGAGTTACTACAGTTTTCGTCAACAAAATTTTTATTGAGAAACAACTTGCTACACTAATTAGGTACAGAAAAATTAAACATTTTCTATTTTTAGATAAAAAAATAATTGGTAATAATCAATAATGACATAAAAGGAATTTATTATGATTCAGTCAGTCATCTTCTTGGTCAATATTACTTTCTTCCTGGTTTTTTGTTCGTAAGTCTAGTTCTTTATGATTTTTTCCAAAATTATACACAAAAAATACTTACTTTATTGGGAGACTTTGGATCACAGTGGATTCTCTTATTTTGCTGATTTTTACAGCCTCTCTAGCAATTTTTTTTTCCAGTTTTGTTTCTTTACCATTGATTTAAAAGTTACAAAGCGGTCTAGTGTTGTGTTTTCCTCTTCTGTCCCGTTCTACAGTACCACCTTCACAAATTTTTTGCAAAGCGGCGCTTACAACTGCTTCAGAAATTGCAAGCAAATTTAAGAACATCATTTTGCAAATTTGTTTCTCATTATTGCCAATGACAAACTTATAATTGCGAGAGAAATTCCTTTTGGACAGTAACCTGCTCTTTTTCTCGTTGTGTCACGCACCTTACAAGAAAATCCCACTGCCGAGTATGATTTCCAAGATTCCAAAATTCGTCAAAAATGACTTTTCAAGCTTCTTCATTTATATTTTTGTTGCATTTATACCTGCAAGTTTATTTACAAGGTGTTTTCATTACCTTTGCAAAAATAAGTTTGTCTACGATTTTTATGTAATAAAAATTTCATTCAAATTTTAATTTATAAATTGATTCTGTTTCACTAACGCGTGCAACGCGCAAACGCGGAAGACATGACAGAAACTATTTACATGCTGCCATCTGGATCGAGCTTGCAAGGCAAACTCTCCCATCTATTTGCAGCTCAAGTTAAAGCTTATTAGTTATTTCAAGCACCATCTTTAATATGCTTGCCCTTATAGTAGTTATTCTGTTTTTAAATAATTTTTTTAACAGAAAAAAACTCATTGGGATAGGTGACTGAATCGTCATTTCTCCAGCTCCAGTACAATCTACGAATATTTATTTGCAGTTCAAATTAAAGCTCATTTCAAGCGCTATGCCGCTATCTGTAGGAATATAAGTATACTCACCACTGCAGTACTCATGCCGTTTTCACAGATTTTATTTACGCTATAGCTCTATAATAGGCTACGTCCAAACTATTATTAGTTTTAAAATTATATAAAATTATATTAATATAGGTAATAAACTTAAACCTATCGACTCAGGATACAGGAAATCAATAATAGTTTGGACATAGTCCAAGGGCTTTAAAAAATTTTAAAGCTCTCGGTTATTATTTATATTCTCATTTTTTCTTCCCGGCACATAACTTATACGGCTATAGAGTAAAGGGTTATTATAAGCTTAAAAGACTTACAGTTTGGGAGATATTAATTTCTCTCGTTTTTCCCCCAAGCCCACGGCTTATAGATAAAGGAGTTATTAGTTTAAAGGACTTACGATTTGGAATATATATTTATTTCTCTCTTTCTTTCCTGTAGGTACACTGTTTGTAGGGGTATAGGGCAAAATAATAAAATTTTTGTTATTTTTTTGACCGGGGAAAATCCCATTTCTACAAACAATTCAATTTTCATTTTTACGTTCTTCTTTTTTCTTTTCAATTTACGGTGGCTATATCTCAAGAATTTACAAAAAATTTTCTTATAGTTTTGGCACCTCATTAGTCGTTTGGGGGCCTATCTTCCAAAATAAGTAAGGTTTTGCCGACTGCCCGACCTGGCCAGTTTTTTGCGGTCACTCTTTGCTTTTCATGAAAAAACAAACAAAATTTTTTTTTTTAATGGACATCAGTAGTACTTTTCGTTTGGCTGTTAAACTGTTAATTATGAATATTTTAAAATGGGATAATTTAATTAATTAAAACAATAATTCTTAACAAAAAATTTATTAGATAAGTACACGAACATAAAAAATTCACAAATATAAAATATGTACATGTATACTTACATATGATCATTCTGAGTGTAATAATTTAATGATTCTATATTATAAATATCTATTCTGTATAGATATTTTTTATACTTATAATATAGGTATACTTAATAATAAAAAGTGACTAGACAAAATTAAATGTAGAAAATTAATTACATATTTATAATAATACTCTTGACTCTTTTCGTTAAAAAATAAATACAAAATGCCTCCTTCGTTGGCATCACCATGGTATACTCAAAATTGATAAATGTTATCCTAATAGGTGTGCTCGATAAAGCTGCGGCAGGAAAGTCTCTTTATTCAGAAGTAAAAAAATGCTTCAAGCAAGGAGGGCGTCCATAATCCAGTTTATTTTCAAAATATAAATTGCACAAATTAACTTCAAGACTTAACAGTAACTGCTGGAATGGACTTGGAGAATGAGTCTTTTTGCTTTTTTGAAGGTGGATTCTTAATACTTTCAATTATCTGAAACATTAAACCGATTATTAATTTTTTGTAACTACATAAAAGATGGATCAGATTATGTAGGGTGTTCATTATGAACTGTACATAAGAGAATGGGGCAACCAAGCTGAGCAGGGAATGACTACATAAAAAAGCTGAAAATTTGTCAATTTTTAAAATTGGTTATTTCTGTCAGAGATCTCAAAAAGAAGGGAAGGAGTAATTGTTAAGTTTTACTTCTCTACTTTTACTTTACTTTAAGTATAATTTTCAATAATTAAAATACAGATGTTGGCTGATTTCATAGGCAATGAGAAATAACATTACACACTAGTACAGTGGCGGCTGGCGATAGTTTTTGTCCTTAGTTTATATACTTTCAAAATTATATGAAATGGAAAAAATAAGCAGAACAAACTTTGTCAGTGGCCACATAGAAATGGGAATTTTACCAATATCATAGAATTTTGGAACTTTGTTAAGCTTCAGTGATGTACTTATACCAAAAATAAATAAATTTCTATTAATGGTTCACAACCTATGAATATACATAGAATAATCAGTCAGTGGCTTAGGACATTTTTGAATGGTCATTCCGTGCTCTCCTAAATTACATTATTATATCTCGAAGTAAATTTTGAATAAATACTCACTGTAACAAGTCTATCAAATCCATATAAAAGTCCCTCTTCATGATTACCCTGAATCCAAGGGGTCCTGTGGTTAACAGTCATACCTTCAGGTAACTTATTAGTTTTGGCAAAGTCAATAAGCCAAACACCAACTCTGCTATCATCATATATTATAAATAAACTACTTCCAACTACTTCTCTTGTTTTGAAATAGTCAGATTGTTCTATCTTGCTCCTAATTTCACATAGTCTTGTTAATAGTCTTTGCCTTACATCTTCTCTACCTCCTAAAAACATGTCTAGAGTATAGAAAACTTCTTCAGATGATTTGACTTTTTTCAAGTTTGTCACAGGTGGCGATCCTCTACATTTCATAGCTTCTATTCTGAAGCCTTGGCAGCAGGAGGAGGACTGTAATTCACGAAACTGCATATAACGAAGTTTAGTAACAGCCTTATTCTTATGTTCTTCTTTAGTAGGAGCATGGGGATCAATAGCAATCATTTTCTGATATAAATCTGTTCGAGCACTACTCTTCTGGACCTCAGATTCCAAAAATGTTCGAGTACCCATTTTTATATCAATAACATAAGGATCCTGTAAAAAAATTGAGTTTTATTCTTGATAATATTAAAGTAAGTAAAGTACTACTAAATTTCAACTCAAATGTACAGCTACCTTAGTAAGAAAGGTATTTAGATATGTGTAAGTACCTGAAATCCATGTAGTAGGTCTTGTAACTCGATAAATTTTTCTCCTTGGTATTCGACTTCTCTGTAATATTTTGGTATTATATCACATAAATTTGGATCCTTCATAACTTCCTCATATACAATTCTTTCCGTGTCATCAGAATTAAAAGACCTTTTCTTCCAAACTGTTCCTGGACCTGCAGGTGCAAGACTGTCAGGATGTCCACTTAACTGGAACCAATTGGAGCAACGACTCTTTAATAATACATCACTTGCTGGGGCAGTGAGGTCCAAGGCATTCTAAAATTAAAAAAGGCATAAGCAACACAGTTAATAAGACGATTTTGAATATGAAATATTCAAATTTTATATCAAATATGAATTATAATATGAAAATAAAGAGTTTTAAGCATCACTATAAAAAATTGTAAGTAATGTATGGACCGACATAAATAAGTTTGCGTCTGAGATAGCTCCGCCCACAAATACGCATTGGAAATCGCCTTCTAGATTTCTTCTAGACGAAGGCGTTCTTTCTCAATCTTGCGCACCTCTGCCTATGTCAGAATCGCAAATTTACTTGTGTTGGTCTGTATCTAATATGTAAGAAATATATAAAGGAAGAGTCAGACTTTATCTGAATAAGTTCGAGAGGTTAAAAAAAGTAATGCCACTTTTTATTGGAATATTTTTTATTTTGCGGCCCTGTAAGTCCTCAAAAAAATTCTTATTTTTCAATATCTTGAGTATGGACGATATGTCAACAAAATTTAATATGATTTGTGAGTTGATAGATGACTCTAAGCTGGCACAATACAAGATTTTTCTACAAGAGTTTCTGTACTTCTAACCGGTTTCAAGAAAATTTATTTTTCACATTTAATGTAGGGATTTATTGTTAGTGATCAGAGATCATGCAATTAGTAAATGACAATTTTTTGATTTTCATTGCATATCTTTCATCCAAAATCTCCTTTTTATTGTTTTTTAAATCCCGGAAGAGAATTTGAAAAATGAAATTTTCTTAGAAACAAAGAAATAGAAAAAAATTCAAGAATATTTTTTACTTTAGTATAAAAAGCCGCTTTAGAAAATTATATCCGACTTAATTTTGCAAAGGGATTAATTTTTTCTTCAACTTTATGATATGGGTTATCCATATCTTTGCCACTGACTGATGGAAAAATTTGGTATTGACAGCTTATTAGCCATCTATCAACTCACAAAACATACTAAGTTTGGTTGTCCCTACTGGATATTATAAAAAAATAAGAATTTATTTGATGACTTCCTCTTACACCTCTTACCTCCCTTACAGGCCTTCAAAATTAAATATAATATAAGATAAAGTAGCATTATATTTTTTACATTTCGAAGTTATACAGATAAAATCTGAATCACCCTGTCTACAGTTTATTTTTCATTTTATTAAAAAAATATATTGTTAAAAAATTGTTGATTAAGTAAAACCGAAAGAAAATTGCTGAAAAAAATGAAAGAAAATTTAAATTTTTGTCAGTCATGTTAGTCGATCAAACTTATCGTCCAACGGATGAGTCATTAGTTTTAGAGTTGAAACGTATTTGAAGCAAGCAATATTTATTAGTCGACTTGGGCCACCAGATTATGGCTCTTTCTGTAGTTTATTTGTCATTTTTAAGGGCAAGACAATGAATATTTATTCAATATAAATGAGTACAGTAGCGACTCCTATGTACATAAACAAAAGATAAACATATTAAAATATAAATAATGTTGAATGTAACTACCTTACTATAAATGTAAAAGAATGAATATTTAGGTAAGCCTCCTAAAGTTTTGGAAAACTTGAGCGTAAATGTATATATTCTGATCAAAATTCTATAATTCAAATTAAATGTAAATAATTTCTAACGCCAAATTTGTTCTATATTGACATGTCTATATAATATATAAGCATACAATTTAAATTGAAATCTATATGATTTCTTCAGTTACATACGGTAGAAATCGTGTTTAAAAAGTCTGTTTAAGTCTAAATGTAAACTTAACGTTATATTGCGTCAAGTTTGAAGAAACGTTACCAGTTTTGCATTATAAAATGATGTGAAGATGTTTAGGCTGCAACAACTCTGGATTATTAGAAAAACGACAGAAAGTTGCATTTTCATGCCATATTTCATACCATGGTTTTGTCAGTCTAGCTCTCAAGTGACGTCACCACATGCGCTTAGGCGCATTATATTATTTTCATATCACGGTGTGAACAAAAACTTGAGTCGATTTTATGAGCTAATACTAAAATTGAACCATGAGAATCCGCCTTTATTGTACAGTCTAGTTTGTTCCCCAAAAGTTATTTTCATCTCAATCATTGCATTGGATTACCGAATCAATGAAAATGGGAACCAAGATAAAAGAAATGTTGCCAAAAATACACATAAATATACCTACTCGAAATATTTCAACAAAAAGTTTCTAGAAAGTTATCTTTATCTTGATATTTCAATTTTTTTTTTCAAATATTACTTAACAAGTTAATTTTTCTATTTATTTAAACATTGAATTAAATTAATTAAAATTAAATATCCATTATTTTTTGTCCAAAGTGATATAGTACCTAACTAAAATTTTCGTATCCTCAAGTTTAATCATATTTACTTCACCAATAAATAATAGTTTTAGAAATATTGTCAAATTCTAATAGTTTTTATCAAAACTTTAATAAATAAAAAAGAAAAACACCCCGCATATGCATAGGTATATACCTACATAGTGTTCCATTTCGAATATCCAACAACGCAAATTGGTATATAAACTGGAAATATATTACAAAACATATTCCATTGTGAATGTTACAGCTAATGTTTGAAGAATTACGTAAATGTATTTTATTTATTTACATTGCCATTATTGACGAGGCTATTGTAAGGTTTTATTCAAAATATATGTATATCACGTATAAAAATCAATAAAATATTGATCGTATGTACATGAATCTTCATTAATGGCAGGTAAACGAAGATGTGTACAAAAATTGCAAATTTTACCTTGAGTGACGAATATGACGGCATTTTAAGGTCACAAAAAAAACGAGGATCACATTTCGCATAACAAATATCTATAATATTAAAATACAGATTGACGTCAATGATACTTTATAAAGGCAAAAGGTGCATATATTTCAAATGAATTAAGATTTCCAGTGGCTGCGTCAGCATGTTGTACCTATACATAGGGTGTCTAGTTTCAAGTATGTATACGTATTTTTAAGGACATGCCTGAATAACTACGGAAAAATATTTTTTTTGATAGATCTTAAAGAACGGAAGTTTAGAGAAGTGTGACACTGAAAAAAGTTATATCATTTTTATTATAAAAATTTGAATACCTACAGGTACGTGATTCAGATGTTAGCAGTGTCGTAGCTAAGGTCATGAGCATCTAGGGCAAGATTTGAATTTTGCATCCTCCAAAACTTTTTTATAGGAAGAGAAACAATACAATAACTTTAAAGTATAATTTTCGAGTGCACCCCCTTGACGTTTGCGCCCCTGGCAGCCGCTCCGCTTCCAGATGGATCATTAAAAAATATACCTAGATTGCACTTTTCCACCTTTCAAATTTAAAAAATTAAATCTTAGTTTGTCAACATATGCAAGGCTGCTTTAATTAAAATTAATCAATGACAGATTTTTTTGACTGCTCTCATTTAAAAGCGATTTAACATAAGAAAAATATCTAATTAATAAAACTCAGTTGAAATTCAAATTTTCCAAAAGCTTTCAAAGAAATATATCTAGATACCTATTACTAGCTATTTGCATTGAATTTATTGAAGGTGTCGCATAGGAGGGCGTTGACGTAGTGACTATAGTTTTTCGTAGTCAAGTCTGATTTTCTTTTTCTTCATATTAAAAAGTGGGGAGTATGTGCAGGTAAGTATCAAATACATAACATTTTTTAGCCTACACAGGTGGTCTGATTTAACGCACATAGGTATGTACTGACAATTAAAAAAATGAAGGAACTGGATCGTAATAAAATTAGTAACTTACAATTGCTAAAAATTTCAGTAGAGACATATCATCTTCTGTTCTGTCTTTGGAGTTTGTGGCAAATTTCGATCCATTCAGAGCATTTCTTGATTCTGCAGATTTAAGATTAGTTCTGATTTTCCACCTTTTGAAAGCATTATGTGGTGATGGTGACCTTGTGGATCTTTCCCGTCCAGATTCAGTTGCTTCCAATTCTTTTTCGCTCGTCTGAAAAAGAAACATTCAAAATAAAACTTTTTTCTGCAAAATTATAATAATTTTTAAGATTAGCTCTCGAATAACTGAGGAAAAGCAGCGATTCGTTGCTGCCGCTGTGCGGTCCCGCTATGTGGGGAGGTGAAAATGAAAATTAGTATTGATTTTTATTGTATATTTTACCTCAATTATTATAGACAACTTACATATTTTTTAAAATTTATGAACGAATTAACTTTTGAGATTTTATGCAAGTAACTTTAGTAACGAGATAACAACAAATTAATTTACACCTAAAGCAATAAAAAAATAATAATATTTTCTGTGAAAATAAGATTGATTTACCCTGACAACTTCATTATGTACTGTCGTCTTCCACCGCGTTCCTTTGTCGTTTCGGATATTCGGGCCCCAAATTGGGTGCCATGTCGTCTTTCGCCATCATGTACCTCCAATATGGGGATAACCGGAATTTTTACCGAGCTCCCCATCTATTGCCTGCGATGCTGGGACTCTTGTCTCCATCTTTATAGATATTTGAATATATGATTTTTTAAATTTTAACACGCAGTGTTCTTCGACCTTTGTTTATCTGAATCCTTTGAATGGGGGTCATATTTAAACGGTAGACACCTTTGACCTTTATAAACGCATATTATAAGTCAGTTTTCTCAAATTCCGTCGTCAACTTCTTTCTTAGGGATTGCACAGGGCTAGTGTGACTTCAAACAACCACGCACATTAGCCGCAAGCGTATTTTGCTAGAATTTTATAACTTTTTAATACATGTTTTAATTTTTTTAAATACGTCCCTGTACACTTTTATGAACATGTGGCTGTGTGCAATTGTTTACTTCGTTTAAGTATGTAGTGACCGTAGTATATTTTACCTAAAATAGGTCAATGTCAGGGGTCATTGACACAGAGATTCACACATGTTTTAAAAAATAAATACTTTTTATTAAAAACTTGAAATTATTTAAAAAGATATTGCGAATCTATCAAATTAGAAAATATATTTATTAATTTTTATGGATAGCAAAAGCAATTATTTTAAAACATAAATTACTTACAATAATTAAATAATGTATACCTATCCACATACCAATATTAATTAATATTTAATAAATCGTGTAAAATATATCACAAAAAACACGTAATTTTTTTCTGTTTGTCCCTTCATTCGCATGGACATAAAAAAATATGGTGACTTTAAAATAATATGTCACAGTATCATACACACGCAATCTGTTTTTACAAAATTATTTTCGATTTCAATTTCACTTTCTGCCACTCCGTTAGTTTCATACAGTTGGATTAAAACGATAGGTAATAACTGTCAACACTGATAAATTTACAACCAAATTCGAGAGATTCCCAGTGACGCTGTAGAGAAGAGTTCAAGCGCAGATTAGAAAACGGAATTATAACTCGAGTAATATATTTAACTTAAAAAAATAATAATTTCAGATTAGTATCTGAAGAACACGTACTATTACTCCTAAAAATTGGCCACCACTTAAAGTTACGCCCTGTATAAATAATGACCTTTTATTCCGTTTGTGTATAAACGTCAATTAATCAATGTTTAAAATGTACTAACGAACTATAAATGTATTGGCGTCAGAACCTCGTAATTTTCCGTTTTACGTTATGTTATGTTTGTCAAAGAAATTGATAACTAAATAAAAAGTTTGGTAATTGAATATAATATTCAAATGGGACATTAATAAACAAATATTTCAAATATCGAAAATATCTATTTAAATACCTATAATTTTAGTTTAATTGAAATTTTGTTTTAAAGAAAATTAATGTACTTATTTACAAATAACACATGCTGGCCTTTTTCCGAACAGGCAAATTCAAAATTCAAAAATTATACCCTATAAACAGGATATAACTAAAATGCTTGCCCAAAGATAAAGACCGAATTCTAAATGACAAATTAATAAAAAAAATATATTTATGAGTGTCTATAAGGTACATGGACAACTAAAACCAGAGATTCCTTGGATCAATATAAGTCAGTATACACTTCACTTAGATTAACCTACACAGAAAAAAGAACTCCTATTGATGCATATTTTTTCTCAAACTATTTTATATGCTGAAAATACAGTAATACCATAAACGTATTAGAGTATAGTACATACATAAGAAAATAATCAATTTTTTAACGTCAAAATAGTCTAGACTAGAAAATGTAATTTTCTTGACGATTTTGGTTAAAGTACCTGCTGCTCATGCTATTGTAGGTAATGTAAGTAAGTCATTGGTAAAAATTTGTTTCTATTTTATACAAGGTGATTCATAAACGGTTACCATAAATAAAACCTCGTATTCTTTGGTGCATTTTAAGGGATCTTTTTAGGTTTGGTTTTTTAAGTTTTACTCGAAAATCAGGCTTTATTCGAAAAACATAAGAGAGTAGTAATTTGTAGAAAATTGAAAGACAAATCCGAAAATATCATGATTGCCACCGATACCCTGTATCTCCGCCACTGGAGAATCTAAATTTTAGGAAAATGCCTCAGATTTTGAATAATGTTTACATACATACATGTGCCCAATTTCAAATTATTTCCTTACTAGTTTTTAAATTATTTAAAAAAATTTAAAATATTTTTTTAAATAATAATAACATGCATACGTTGTAGAGTAAAAGTAAATGTATTTTAAATATTGAAAGAGTATATTCGTCGCCCTAGTGCACGTTGCCAATATACAGGTAGAATAACAAACAAAAATGACAATGGAAAAATAAGCAGTGAAAATAAACCAGTTTGTATGTGAAGGGAAATGATGGTAACGAAAAATATTTTGGTTATGGCAAACAATATTGCTTCAGTAAAAGCACAAAAACGTCGTTTCTTTGTATCAGAGCGAATTATTTAATTTTGTTTATTTGTATCTCTTAGTTTGCTATAGATATAACCTCAACTTATAAGCTGTTCATATATTAGATGAGTAGATTTCTATTAATTGGTTTCTTAGCGACAAAAAAAAACGAGCTTCCTTAAAGAATTTTAATATTATTTTTATTTACTGATTTCTAGACGATCAGAAACATCATTTAGGAACACTAATGATCAAACCTAATATATATCATGTTATCGGTACATCCATGAAGATTATACTAAATAGATGTTACAAAGCATATGTCATATGTCTATCTTTATATGACATTGCTACCTTATGTCCAAGGGCACATTTAGGTTATATCTCACCAATACTTAAAAGTCGAAACATGTCTGTGGCTAGCTAAAACATTCGTCTGTCCTCTTGCCTAAGGCATACTGACGAGAGCTAATAACTTCGAAACCGCTCTGGTGATTGTCCAAATGAATGATCTTATCTATTTATTAGTACAAAAAAAATTTTTTGCTAGTCATAACCATATCTCCATTACGTCAGTCACCATCTGTTTATGGGAAAGACATGGTCATTACTATAAATTATTTGTAAACTAAATTTGTCATGGTTTTTTCATTATACTACTTCAAAGGGTTTTTCTATTTTTCTTCTGTTGAAAATATCGATTATATAAAATTTATTCACCAACTATCCTGCCTTTGCCCTACCTAAAGATTGTTATCTGAATTGTAATTCCTTTCATTTTGTGGAAAGCCAACGGTCCGTGCGCTATAACATGCGCTCGGTTAAAGTGTGAGGCAGCATTGTATTTCAGATTATAAAGCTATACAATATACTGTATTTAAATGAATGAGGGGTCTAGAATGTATGTTTAAATTTTCTGTTTTAAAAAAACTGTCTAATTTTTATTTCAACATATTGCTTGATATGATTATAATTAAATTTTTTGTATTACATATAGATAACTGTAATAAAAGTTTATCAAAAGAAGGCGACTGTAAACAAACCAGAATAGTTTAAGAAAACCCCACAGTTTGCAAAAAATGCTCCATAAATGTCACAAATCGCATTTTTCAAAGAATATGGTATTAATTAAAAATAAAAAGCGTCATCATTAGTCAATAATGATAACATTATTTTTTTTAATGAAATACTTTTATCACAAAAGCAATTGTTTTCGTCAAGGTAATTTTTTTCAAGACTTTTATTAACTACTTCGAAAAAAATGAACTTTATCTTTTATGGACATAGTTTTTTTGTTTTAAATACCACTGATTACTTAGATTAAAGACAAGGATAATATAAAAAAAAAATGCGTAGCGGCTATCTTTGGAAAATGTAAAGCAATATGAGGCAACTGTATTTATTACTCATTTTTAAGATCGTTTAATAAAAATATTTATTACCAGCTATACTTTCCATTTCGATTCGATCTATGATCTCGATCTATAATTATTTATTAGTAAAGATTTGTCTACCTTATTTCATCTTTTGTTTAGTAATAACATTTTTTCAATGACTCTCATGGTGCCTATTAAGGCGCAGTTATACGGCGTGTAGTTCCGGAAAGTTGTTTCGTCGACTCAAGAACTAGTTCGTTATGGCTCGCTTGAGTTCTTGATATTTTTCCGAAAATCGAAAACAATTGGGTTAAATAGCAGGAAAACTATAACATCGTTTAAAATTATTTATTCGATGACGTGCGAAATTAAAATTTGAACTGGTACTTTTTAAGTACCTAATTTTTAATTTATTTGGATTTTTTCAATTTAAAAAGAGAAGGGCCGCTAAAATCACTTCTTGTTTTATGGAGATTTTTGATACTTTAACACCATTGGAATAGGAATATGGAAGTTCATGTCGATAACATAGTCAAATTAAATTTATTATTGTCAAGAGATAAATGGAGAACATTTAGAACATCGTTTTTTTATTTTTTATTATATTAATGATGAACAAAGCCAAAACTTATCTATGTATTAAACATCAAAAGCAACATATTTTGTCCAACATTTTTTTTTTTTCGAAAAACTACTTTTTAATATAACGTATTCTTCTAAAATCAAATTCTTAGTAGATTTAATAATAAACAAAGAGATGCACAAAAAATGAGGACTAACGAGAGTTAATATGTAGTATTTATGCTATGAAAAAAATTATAAAATAGTGATCATTCCGTAAAACATTCTATATGTTAAAGGCCCCATAGACGTTACAATCTGCACGTACAATCAGCTGCATAGTTACAATGAGGGAAGATCCTTATGAGCCGCGCATACAATTTCGGATTCCCATAATGAAGTTTAAGGAGTCGCCGTTGTAGTGCTGATACACTCGGCCCATTAGCCTGCTCCCGGCTATGAGCAAAGTGGTAGAAAAAATTATCCTAACCTGTCTAAGAACCCACTCCCAAGAACTGCAAGTCATTCCAGACGAGCAGTTCGCCTTCCGACCCAATCACTCCACTGAACTCCAAATCCTTCGCCTTACCGAGCACATCACGGCGGCCTTCAACAGGGGACAGTACACTGGTGCTGTCTTCCTGGACGTCGCAAAGGCCTTCGATACGGTTTGGCATGAAGGCCTACTGATGAAAATGCTCACCAACCAATATCCCAAATCCTTTACCAAACTCATAAAATCCTACCTACACCACCGAAAATTCCGCATCCAAATCCAAGATTCCCTTTCCACCACCCGTCCCATGGAGGCCGGTGTCCCCCAGGGCACCGTCCTGTCCCCACACCTATACACCATTTACAACTCCGACATCCCACATCCCCCCAACACCAACATATACTTATACGCCGACGACCTGACAATCACATCCCAATCCGTAGATCCTAGATATTCCGTCTCCCTCCTCCAAAACTCCTTAGACCAACTTGAAACCTGGTGCAACAGGTGGAAAGTCAAAATTAATCCCAACAAAAGTTCGGCTATCCGTTTTACCAAACGAAAAATCCCACAAAATCTCGACAGACTGACACTATCCCAGGAACCTATCTCCTGGAATCGACAAACACGATACCTGGGCGTGACGATGGACCAGCGTCTCACGTGGAAACCGCACATCGTGGAGACGGTGGCGCGAGCGAAGACCACCAGGGCTAGGCTCTATCCCTTACTCAAAGGTGGAAACACCCTCAGTTTAAGGAATAAGCGAACGCTTATCAAGGTGGTACTTCAACCGCAGCTAACCTACGCCTCCACGGCGTGGGGTCACGCGGCAAAAAGCCACTTAAAGTCATTACAGGCTGTGGAAAACATAGCCCTCCGCACGGCCACCGACGCGCCCTGGTACGTAAGAAACACTGACATATTACGAGACTTACAATACACAAACGCTACACAGACAATAAGACAAAACGCGGAGAAACGATTTGACGTAGCCGCTAGACATGACAATCCCCTCCTCAGGCAAGCCGTTGACTACGTACCCGACGTGACCGACAAACACAAAAGACCTAGACACCAACTTTTTGACCCCCTGGGTGACCACCCCAATGACCCCCCCCTGCCCGCTAACCTTTTCTGTTTCAGAGACAGCCAGGATCAAGAAACGAAGACAACGACACACACACACATACACACCCCCCATACCCTCCTTACCCCTCCCCTCCCGCGCTAGCCTAAGGGCCACCTTAGCAAAGCGCATCCCAGGCTGCATAGCCGCACTACCCTACCCAACCATACCACACATAAACATGACACTACCCCCGGGGTTTACACAGACGAGCCGGCGAAGCAAGGAGAGCGCCAGAAGAAAGGGCCCTAGCAGGCGGGGCCCAGCCAGGACAAAAGGAGGTCCCACAAAGCGCCTACACCGGCCGCATTTGCGGTCGGGGTAGACGACGGATGGGGCCCACCTACGAAGGCTGTCCAGGCCTACACGAGATGAGGCAGGATAAAGAGGGATAATCCCCCTCGATCCCAAATCATTGAGGCCAATTTCTAGCCATAGAATAATGGCGCGGCGCTGATGCACTATAGAGAGTTTAGTAACGAAGTTGCGCTTACAACGTCAGACGCAGTATATAAGCGGAAGGACTTATATAACATTTTATTAAGAAATTAGTAAAAAATAAAAGTTACGTTTATTATAAAAACATTGTCATTTTAAATTTCTTGCGCATCTTTTTCATACTCGTACATCAGCGCCGCCTTTACGTGACCCAAGAAACGACTCAATTTTTTTAACTTCTTGTCTGCAAAGTTATTTATGAGTAAGGCTGTCGGAGAGAGCCGCAATTCAATAGCGTGCCAACCGAGTCAACATGCCTGAGCCGCTGCCTCAGAATGCTTTTCACGTTCATGTCAAGTTAGTAAACTGTTGCTTTGTTATCGTGCCGATGTTGCGTAATTACTTCCTATCCGTTGGTGTTTATGGTGGCGTATTGTAGATAATTTAATTTGTTGCTTTTTAATTAAATAATGTGTACGCCTATGTCCCGCGGATCAGTTCTGACAGCTCTATTTATGAGGCACTAAAAGCCTGATATTTGAAGAAACGTAATGACAAAAAAACGTATCTATTTCAATGACTTTTTATTACAAATTTAAAATAATATTTTGTAACTAATAATTTTATCAAAGAAGTAAGGAAATCGTATCAACAAGTCGACAAATTGATACACGCGTTCACATTTGTCATACATCGTACAAGTTGTTAAGTTGTAGGTAAACTATACTTTCTACGTTACCGACATCGAAAACTACAACGCCATATACGTTGCAATTATCGTTCAGTGTTGCGTGAACCAAAATTGTACAACTTGTTGAATTGAGTTGAATTTTAGTTTAATTCTGCATTATTTATAGTGTACAAAGTTATGGGGTTGCTATCCTGTACAAAAAATATGTTGCTGAAATAAACAGCAATAAGCTAATAATAATAATTTTACTTTTTTTATTATTACCTACTATTATAGAATTAACATTAATACACAAAATATAGTATTAGAAACAGTACGGAGTACCTATAAGCTAGATATTAAAATGGTTTCCCACTTGTTCACCCTAAGCGAGCATATAATTTTGGTAAATAGTTAGTAATTTTACACTACCTTCTGTACATATATAGACAATTGTTTAATACTTCAAAAAAATGGTAATTAAATACATCGTATATAAAATAATGCACATTAATGATCAGGATGTGGTTATTTCTTCCCACAAAAAATGGAAATTTGTTGCTAACGGAACCGACAGCATGCGTACATCTCTACTGAACATGATACAATAACCATAACTAACGCTTTGAGTGAAAACCAATTAATTCCTTATTTTATTTCGAAAAAGTTTCTTATTGCATCCATGATAACATCTATACTAAATTCAAAATTTGTTTTAAGTAGAAAGAACGCAGTATTATTCTAAAACTTCTGAAGATTAGCCGGTGATATAGCTACAGGTAATACTTTGTATAGAGCTGTTTACTTATGCAAATAAATCAAAACAATTGAAAATGTATTTACTAATTCACTTTATTTTATTTATTTAATCATTTTACTAATTTATTTCCAGTCATCTCTGATACAAACTGAAATGAAAACACTTGGAATGATTTTTTTTTACTATACTGTTCGATTGTTCAAGATTAATTTACTTATTACTTATTTTGAATTGAATCCAAAAACAAGAAACTGGAGTTTAAAGAATTTATTTTTTTATGTGGCGACTTTCATGTGTGAAAAATACGCCGTTGAATTTGACGTGAGTTTTTCTTAATAGGTATAATCACTGGTTATATAAGCTGCGCTATCGTATAATGTTGATATAAAAAAAGAAAATTCGAAAATAGAAACAGATATGGTTCGTTAATATTCGGCTCTCTTTGACAAATGTTCGGTACACAATAATTCCTAAATTAGAAGAGCACAAAACAGGAGGCTTACCGAAAAACTTTTACACTTGAAGCATGTAAATTCTGATATGAATCCAGAATAAGTATCCCGCCCTTTGGTTGCTACTAAATTGACAACAGCCGGAACCATTGTGTATTGATTGACGCACATTCTTAATTAGCAATATAACAATATTCACTAAACATCAAGTAACATTGGAACCGACTCGCGTTTCTATTTGTAAATTTGAATCAAGCTGGCCGTACCTAACAAACATCGGTAGTCTGCAATAACTGATTTCACTTGTAAAATGCGGCAGAGATATCAAGTCCATTTACGTCATAATACCACTACTACTGACAGTTCATATTACTGTTGATAGCTTTGTATATTTATAGAAGATACAAATATCTAGGGAACCTTTGCGTAGTGCCCTCTAACGTAATTATATATTTCTGTATGTGTATATCCACTATATACAGTATGTACCATTTAACATTCCATTTATACCTGCTGTCTAACATGGTTGAGAGAATATTTGACCTTAACCTTCTGGGATCAAAAAAAGATGTTTGAAATCAATGTATCTGCAAGGTGTTTGGTAAAGGATTGCCATATTTTAATAGAGCTTACTTGGAACAAAATTCAAAATTCAGCAGAACATAATTCAACTTAACTTGGTACAAAAATTAATGATATCCGAAATAAAAGTGTCAAAGTGAAATTCTAATTGTTAATCTTAAATCACGTATTAATGATTAAAAAAAAGTTTGTAGGTAATTTAGCTTAAATCTGCCTATTCCGAATCCAGGAATATACATACGTTCTTCCGTTCTACCCGTTCTACACGTATTTACGGGACACCCTGTAAAATCCATTTTAATTATTGCATTTATACAATTTTTAACAATAAACTATTGGAAATATAAATAATTTTGAAAGTTAACTCAAATTTTTATTTTTTTTTTACTGTACCTATAATATGTCACAATTTATAACATAAAGCAATATTTTACTTTACACAAGAGATCTATTAAAACTATTTTATAGTTTTTGAGAAAAACGGACTCCGTGCCAAAGTTAAGTAACTCCTCTTGTCGTGGAACATGTCGATTGGATCGGATTGATTTGCTGCGCCGTCTTCGGGCGTTTGTGTCTCAACGTCTTTTATACTGCGCGGTAGAAATTATAGAGAGTGATTCAGACATAATATAAAAACACTATTACCGTAATGCGTATAAAATATAAAATGATTTTTATACGGTTCCATATTATTTATCTTTGTGCCGCTCGCTACGCACATCGATAGAATCTATAATCGTCTATAGACTGAGTTACGCTGAACGTCGATCTGTATTATATCTCTGTCTTTTGCACTTGGTAGTAGGGAATAGGGAAATGCTTTTTTAGTTGAGTGGACACGGATTTGATTTACCAGTCCTGAGAAACGTCATAGCATAAGCGTAGACGTTTCTAATTCCATGGCTATAATAAATTTATAAATTAAAAAAAAACACAACTGGGACGTTTTAAAATGCTGTAATAATTAAAATGGATCAAAGTGCCGGTTATAGCAAACCGTAAAAAATATTAGATGTTATGTTTTATTATCTTTTTTCAATATTTTCTATATCTTGTTGCCTTTTACGCAGACACGCCAATAGATTTTCGTTCCCGGCACGCTTCATCCCCCTTACTAGCCCAAAAGCTAGCGATTAGTCACTCTCTATAATTTCGACCGCGGAGTATAGTACATTAATATAGTGTCGGATGGTCTGGCTCCTTTTTTAGCAACGGTGCTGGGAAGTCAATCGCCGGCTCGCCGATAAGGGGATTTGCTGTAGACCCTTGCGCCTCCTCCTTGATAATACTCGGAAGGGCTGACAGAGATGGATGGCTCTGAGACTGTCGTTCTTCCTCCATGGATGACCAGGTTGTTGGCCTGCTAAGAAAGATGATCCACGCTCTATTTAATCCAAGGCACTGGGATGCACTTCACTTGCTGTTATTAGTTCGTTAGAGTTTCAACTGAGCCTGTATAAGTTCAAATTTGCACTGAATTTAAATCTTAGGATTCTTTAACACTGCGAGGTAAGGTCTTTTGTGTGGACTAGGCACTAAAAGTTATTATTCCAGGTCTCCTTGGACAAGCTTTATGAGTTAAGATCTAGTTTACTCTTCTTCAGGCTCTTCGCAGGACAGACCGAGGTGGATTGCTTAAAGAGTAGAACTAAAAAGCTCGTAAGGGTGATTTTTTGGAGAGAATCTAACTTGGGTTTGTAATTTTTTTGTATTTGATTGTTTATTTCTGACAAAATAACAATAATGTACATGTAAAGGTAGTAGATTTTATACAATACAATAAATCAAGCAAATTTGATCCTGTACTAACACTGGCCAGGATTCATTCCAGACGAGCAGTTCGCCTTCCGACCCAATCACTCCACTGAACTCCAAATCCTTCGCCTTACCGAGCACATCACGGCGGCCTTCAACAGGGGACAGTACACTGGTGCTGTCTTCCTGGACGTCGCAAAGGCCTTCGATACGGTTTGGCATGAAGGCCTACTGATGAAAATGCTCACCAACCAATATCCCATATCCTTTACCAAACTCATAAAATCCTACCTACACCACCGAAAATTCCGCATCCAAATCCAAGATTCCCTTTCCACCACCCGTCCCATGGAGGCCGGTGTCCCCCAGGGCACCGTCCTGTCCCCACACTTATAACCATTTACAACTCCGACATCCCACATCCCCCCAACACCAACATATACTTATACGCCGACGACCTGACAATCACATCCCAATCCGTAGATCCTAGATATTCCGTCTCCCTCCTCCAAAACTCCTTAGACCAACTTGAAACCTGGTGCAACAGGTGGAAAGTCAAAATTAATCCCAACAAAAGTTCGGCTATCCGTTTTACCAAACGAAAAATCCCACAAAATCTCGACAGACTGACACTATCCCAGGAACCTATCTCCTGGAATCGACAAACACGATACCTGGGCGTGACGATGGACCAGCGTCTCACGTGGAAACCGCACATCGTGGAGACGGTGGCGCGAGCGAAGACCACCAGGGCTAGGCTCTATCCCTTACTCAAAGGTGGAAACACCCTCAGTTTAAGGAATAAGCGAACGCTTATCAAGGTGGTACTTCAACCGCAGCTAACCTACGCCTCCACGGCGTGGGGTCACGCGGCAAAAAGCCACTTAAAGTCATTACAGGCTGTGGAAAACATAGCCCTCCGCACGGCCACCGACGCGCCCTGGTACGTAAGAAACACTGACATATTACGAGACTTACAATACACAAACGCTACACAGACAATAAGACAAAACGCGGAGAAACGGTTTGACGTAGCCGCTAGACATGACAATCCCCTCCTCAGGCAAGCCGTTGACTACGTACCCGACGTGACCGACAAACACAAAAGACCTAGACACCAACTTTTTGACCCTGGGTGACCACCCCAATGACCCCCCCCCTGCCCGCTAACCTTTTCTGTTTCAGAGACAGCCAGGATCAAGAAACGAAGACAACGACACACACATACACACCCCCCATACCCTCCTTAACCCTCCCCTCCCGCGCTAGCCTAAGGGCCACCTTAGCAAAGCGCATCCCAGGCTGCATAGCCGCACTACCCTACCCAACCATACCACACATAAACATGACACTACCCCCGGGGTTTACACAGACGAGCCGGCGAAGCAAGAAGAGCGCCAGAAGAAAGGGCCCTAGCCGGCGGGGCCCAGCCAGGACAAAAGGAGGTCCCACAAAGCGCCTACACCGGCCGCATTTGCGGTCAGGGTAGACGACTGATGGGGCCCACCTACGAAGGCTGTCCAGGCCTACACGAGATGAGGCAGGATAAAGAGGGATAATCCCCCTCGATCCCAAATCATTGAGGCCAATTTCTAGCCATAGAATAATGGCGAAGCCTTCGTTAAAAAAAAAACTGGCCAGGATTTCGTCCTTGATTATTGACCTGCGGATAGCCTAGGTCGACGTTCAATCACAGGGAGGGGTCATCTTCAGTAGTGGCTCCTTGCGCGGTCCGGTTACGACTCCCGGGACCCTGATAGATTTCAATAGATTTCACGTCCTTCCATCTCTGTAAACCTGTAATATTACATCCATTAACTTCGTTTAGGTCAGAATTTTTCAAGTCCGAAATTCGGACTTAAAATGGTTAGCGACCCTCACTTCACGTTGTTAAGGATGTGGGCTGCTGTAACAGGGCAACGCCGGAAATTTTGGAAATTGAGGTGGTTTTTTCCTTTTCCTGCGCCGCCTCCGTCAACATCGACTAACGGACAGGGCGAACACTAAAAAATTGGTATTAATAATATTGGTACGTATACACGTTACTAATTATAAGTAAAACTAATTTATGTTTTAAAATAACTATTTGCTCCGTTTTGAAAAACGTACATAATAAAATATAAAAAAATATATATTAATCGGATTGACGTGAAATATATTTCTAAAAACATTTCAAGTCTTTAAAAACAATTATGTGCAACTGTTTTTTTAAAACAGTGTAGGCTATTTAATTTGTGAATCTCTGTGTCAGTGACCTCTGACATTGACCTAGTTTAGCTAACGATACTAGTGTCACTACGTAAATTAAACAGGAGAGTACCTATTTAGGAAAGTGAAAACAGGTGCCATTAAAAAGTTATATAAAATTCTGCATAAAATACGGTATGTTTTTAAATATACCAATTGACTTTATACCTGGTATAATGTAACAAGGGTTAGTACACGAGTAAAGCACCCACAATTATACTTTTTTAATGTAGAAACTCACATGTTGAAGATAATATGCAAAATGACAAAAACTCGTATACAGGGCGTACCACCAGGAATCGCCACTATCGATATCTCGGAAGGTACTGATCCGATAAATCTGAAAATTTGGCAACTTAGCAAAGGCAGTAGGGCCAACACGTCTAAAATATTTAGAACTTTATGGCACTTCCGGTTATACCGGAAGTCGGAATTAACTTTCTTATTTTAAATGGGATAAAAAAGAAACTAATGATATTACCAGCTCGCCACATTGCCAATAGATATTATAATCACTGCAATCTTTAATTTGTAGTGCCTGAACATTGACCACCCATACCAGTTATTTACTAAATTTATTACATATTTTGAAAGCTCATTTAGTGAGGAAATTTTAAATTTACTATATGGTATCATCGTATTTCACCACATTCCCTTGGAGTTTCGGATATTCGGGCTCCACGTTGGGAGAACCGGCAATTTAACCAAGGTCCTTATGTATTTCCTGCGGTGTTGGGGGTCTCGTCTCCCGATCGCCGACAAAGAGGCAAACGGGATTTTCAGACGCCTTCCTCATCACGCCAATCTTAACAAACGCTTGAGACCCACTCCTCTAGACCCTCAGGATGGCACGGATTTGGAGGTTTTCAACTGAGTCTAGTTGCAGCAATCATGGTCTTTGTGGCTTTGCCTTGTCTAGCACTAGTTTTGAGGCCTCTGGAGAGTACCTGAAAATATGGAAGCTTCTAGGAACTTATGTAGGCCTCTTCGAGTACCTATGGACTTGGAAGCTTCTATGAGCTTGCTGTATCCCGTGGAATCTTCACCGCAGGATTGGACAATGCCTGAGTGGTAGGGGCTCTAGAATTGACCAAGCAATGTGCTCGCAAAAATTTGTGAAATTGTATTGAATAATTAAAAACTGGATTTATGGAAAATCTGTCATATACAATAAATGAGTGATGTACCTACATGTTTGAATGTATATAATGGAAATAAGAAACTTGTGTCGTATTATATGTCGATGGGTCTGCAGAGGTCTTGTAGCGAAATCCAATTGGATAATTGGTGTGGACAATTTACTTTTCTGGATGCTGCCCATTTTTGTATTGTAGTTGCTTGGAATTGGTTATGAATTTGTAGTCTGACGTGGTAGTGTAGTTTTGTATTGCGGTTCCCCAGTTCGAATTTCACATTTTTTGGAAAGCTTTTATTTTTTGAAATCCGAAATTGGAATGATTTTTTCAACTTTGTAGCGCGTTGTCGACGGCTGCTCTGCCAACAGTATAGGCATTCGGCAGTGCCGTCTCTTGATTATTCGGTGTTTGGGATGGGTGGGAGCTTCTTTGAGAACTTTGACAGAAATTTTGGACATAGTCGAAAATGTTATATTCCGCGCCACGCCTTCTATTTCTTGTAGAGGGTAGTTTGCGTCCCCACAGACATGGGTCTCTTTGGTCGCGATCATCCACACGGAACTTGGAATACGACGGTATATTATTTAGTATTACTAACACTAAGTCAGTATATTTTGCACTACTTTCATGTTAACAATAACACTGTATTTCTCGAATTGTTAATATTAAACGAAATTTCTCAAACCGATATAGACCTCCCGATATGATTGTTTAGGTTTAATTGTTGTATTGCGTTTTGTGGATATGATCATAAATCTAAATCAGTCATGAGCAAACCCAGTAAAAAGCAAACGAACAAGCACCAAATGTCATACAATGTCACATGTAATTTAAAAAAAATGCCAAAGACCGGAAGGGCGATTTCGGAAGAACTTATTGAATATTTAGAACAGTTTTATAATTAAAATATTTTAAAGCTTTTTTCAATTTCAGTTTAATCCTAGAATTTAGTATATTCTGGTATTTTTATTTATAGCAGTAAGTTTACACTATTAAAGTTGTCAACGCTATTATTCAAGTAGCAGACAGCCACCATTTAAGACGCAAAATATTTTTTAAAATGTTGTTAGAACTATTATCTAAAAATACACTTGATAAACCAATATTATGATACCTACTATTGATGTTTTGTACACTACAACAACGTCTAGGGCAGAAACAGTAACAACAATTGAATATTTTTATATGACGTAATATTTACGTTCAGTATGTGTAATAATTCGATATAGTAGTCGACGATAAACAATTTAGATTATTTTGTATATGTATGTGAATACAGGGTGTCCTAATGGAGATATCGCGCTCCAAATACAGGGTCTTAATAAATAACCCACGTGAGCAGTAATTTTATTTGAGACAGTAGCTTCATTTCCTTTGCGTTGGCAATTAAATTTTGGTAAAATTAAAAAATACTAAAACAATAAGGTCAAGATTACATTAATACACGATAATCTATTTCACTGGCTGATGATTGGTGTAATTTTCACATTTCATTTAATCAATCGGCGGTCGCATTATTTCAAGAATAGAAGCAACGGATTGTTATTGTTCATTGTAAATGAATTCTTCAGTAGAATCCGTCGCCCGTGTGTGTTTTTGTTTCAAGTTTAACATTCTTATTTCAGAACGCATTATGCCTTTTACTCCAAATAAGATGCCATTAGTGTAAGGCACATTTTCGAAATAAAACTAGAATTAAAGACGGGTCAGGGCTAGGGTTGCCAGATCTATTTCATGACAGACCCGGAGAAATTGATGTCCTAAAAAAAAAAAGGTCTTTAGGAAATTTTGAAGTCAAATCATTTACGAGGAAATCGATCTCTAAAAAAAAAAGGTCTACAGCAGCTCAATGGACAAATTGATGTCTAAAAAAAACAATCAGATCTCTCAGGAAAATAAATCTCGGGGGTAGGACGTCTTAACCCGGAGAAATGACATATTAACCCGGAGCCCGGAGATGTACCTTCAAAACCCGAAGACTCCGGGTCAAACCCGGAGACCTGGCAAGCCTAGTCAGGGCAAATTCTTTTCTTTGCAAATTTTCAGACGCAAACATTGACTATGATGACAATTTCTTAAACGGGAAATGTGCTATTGCCAAAATATTTGAAACCAAACTAAAGGAAAATATACAGGCAGACCAATTGTATTTACAGAAAATATCATCGATAATATACAGCAACGATGAAATCAACATTTGCAAAGTTTGTATCAAAGTTGTCTGATTAAACAGGTAATTTTGTTTATGAAGGTCAGGTCAAGCAAATATTCTTAAATTCAGTTTAGAATGAATCTCTAAAATATATTAACTGTTTATTTGGAATCAAGATTGAATAATAGTTTATATCCTAAAATTTTCATTTTACAACTTTCAATTGGAACATGTCATAAAGCTTTAAAAAAACAACATGGTTTCACGTATCAGGTTATGTAAATAGCAAAAATTATAGAACCTAGGCTGCAGAAAATCCTAATATATTTGTAGAATGTAGAAATTAGTTTACATCCCTTAAAAGTACGCATTTAAGTAGCCAAATCAAGAAGACGTATGGTAGAGACTATATTTTTCTATGAAACTATAAATATTGAAAGATATTAAACCCTTATTTAAAGCCATCATGAATATGGCAATATAACTTGCTAATTTACGAGCTTGAACTTCCTACCAAGGCAGCAATGTTACTAGAGCTATGATTTGTAAATTAATCATGTAGTAAACTGTAACTTTTTTTTAAATATTATTTTATCGTTAAGAAAGAATACATTATCTCTGTTTATTTAATTCTGTAATAAAATTTAAAAAATGTGGATTCACATCATTTTCTTTTTATTTTCATAGTAAAAAGTAATTCAAGTGAAGTTTGATAGTTATCTTCTAATAAGGTTAAAAGTATTTCAACGAAAAAATAAATGTATTTTTCATAAATATCAAATACTAAATTGCATGTATTAAGTTTAAAATCAACAGTTCATGTTAATCAATTTCAAAATCAAATTCATTTAATTACATCTGTAATCTCCTCAATCACTCCACTGAAGTTTAAGGATTTTTAGTTGATCGTGCAATGTTGGTTGACTGCTCGACGGGCATGTGACTTGTAATCATTTATAAAGGCTCTGTAGAAATGTACGTTTTGGGTTCTAATTTTAAAACCACTTTGTATACGTATTTTCATTTGTATTACAGATGAAGTGATAGTGACGATTTGATAAAAAAACTGATCTTTTGTTGTTAGAAGGCATCCAGAAATGAAATAGCCCTAACCCAAGTTTTTTCAAAATGTGTCAAGTATTGAGCTGAAAATATTATTTTTAGATAACTATTGTGAACATTTTTCTTTGAAAACGATACTCCTCATTTGTTACGGTAAAATAAACAGTTTTTCGCGATATGTACATCGGTTTTTAGAAATGGATTCAATTATTGAGCACAAACTATTAGCAGAAGGGCACCAACAACTAAAGTTTAATTTTTTACAAATTATTGCATGCATTTAGTTTATTTAACTTTACAAGTTAAAAATTATATGAAAGCTTAAAAGAACAAGTTAAAAATAAAAATCAACATTTACTAGGCAACTGGTCAAAATGAGCTATACCTATACATGATTATTATTTTGAGCGATTAGTGTGTTAAACTCTTTTTATGATCGATAGGTCCTAAATCCACTAAACTTTCGGAGGGGTTATCCAATAGAACTCATTTATTTAACACCCGTAAATAATAGAACATAACTTTTACTGAAAATAACACATCTTTAGATTCGTAGATTCGAATCTTGGAATGTTATTTCACGTGTACAGGAAAACATTTGTAGAATGAAAAAGTGCAAAAGGAGTTACTTTTTAAATGAATGAAGAAAAATAATAAAATGGAACGTATTTTAGCGCCCATTCTAACACTTGATAAAGCAAATATTATACAGGGTGTCCCGCTACTTGATACAAAAAAGTCGAATAAAAATAGATAAGGTCAATATAATATCAGTTCTTCATATAATTTTTTTTCATACGGGCCTTCGTTAAAAAATTAAGGGTTCTCAAAGGTGAAAATTAAAAAGTTATTTTTATTTACAGTCCCTAAACTATTTTAACTTCAGCCTGATGCAAATTTGGTGATCGATAACACATGCGTACAGTTTGTTTATGATGTTGTAAGTCAAACTTCACTATGTTCATTGCTCAGAACGTTGCCACGGATGGACTCTGCCCAAGTTAACAACACAGAACTTTTGCATAGATGACGATCGCAATCTGCCTGTATCAAAAATAAGTTCCCTGAAGAAATTGCTAATTATTATTATTATTAATACCCTCTTGGTTCAATTCGTTAAAATTAACAATTTAAATATTTGTGACTTTATGCCACAGTGCACATCGAGCGGCGCCTCCACCATTTTTTATTTTAATTTTAATTTTTAATTGGACATAACTACTATATTAGAACCGTGCATATTTTTAAAATAAGAGCCTAGAAAATCTTACTGCCTGCTAATGTAATTTTCACTAACAAAATTTGACAAACACACAATACAAAATAGAAAAAAAAATAATACGTTAAAGTTAAAAAAATAATTTAAAAGAAAAAAACTAACGAGCGTTCAAATAAAAACGTGGTCGAAGTTGGCTCTGACACATTGGACGTAGGGAGTAGCTTATAGCGACCAACTTAACTTCATTTCTCAACGAGCTAGAGGTGTAAAATTCAGTTACTTTTCGGTACCTGTAACTACTCGTTACTTTTTGATACAGTAATCGTTACTTCGGATCAGTTATTCGAGTACTCGAAGTTCAAAAGGTGCTGTACGGGTAGTACGAGTACTGCAGCAGTCGGATTATAACGGTTTGAGATCCGAAGTTACTTGTCTTGTATGCAGGTTAGGTAATCGGTACCTACTACCTACAAATTTCGATTTAGAAACTTATGTTACGAAGTATTAAAGTGTTTAAATTATCAAAAGTAAATAATTTGATTTTCAGCTTGTATTTAAATGATATACAGGAAATTTTCAGACTCGATGTAGTGTAGCATTCTACAATATTTGAATTTCACGTTTCTACATATTGCAGTAATCTGTACAATTTATGAATTCAAGATCTCGCTAATGATGGAGCAGAGTTCATTTTTGTTTCAGTAGTCAGTTTCGTTTTTACCAGTGGATTCGGCGATAGCGGTTCGGTATTCGGATCTACACCTACTCCTACTACATCTCTTTCAAAAATCGAGTACTCGAGTAGCGAAGTAACGATAACGTAATTTTTTTAGTAATCGTTACTTCGGATCGTGTCGAGTAACGAGTACTCGAATAACGAATAGTAACGATTTCTTACAGCTCTACAACGAGCTGTATAGCAGCTGTCAGTTTCAATAACGTTAATGACTATATAACTTTATTTTAAAGAATAATCGTGATAACAATAACAAACAATTATAGGAGCTGCGGAAAGTGTCCCCCTCCTTGTTATAACAATAAATTAAAGCAGCTGCTGAAAGTGTCCCCCTCCTTGTTCCAAGCACTTTTCACACCTGTTCCTCAAAGAATTAAAGACATTTTCTAAGATGCTCGGGGTATTGTTAATTTCACGAATCTTGTCTATAAGTCGAGCCTGCAGATGGTTTAAATCAGGAATAGGCAGTTCAAAAATAGTGTTTTTAAGGTAAGGCCACAAAAAGAAATCACACGGCGTAATATCACATGACCTCGGTGGAAATTCATGTTCAGCATTGAGACTTATTAGTCGATTTTGGAAAACTTCCCTCAACATATTCATCGTCTCGCCTGCCGTATGTGCCCTTGCGCCATCTTGTTGAAAGTAAAAGTTTGTAATTTCGTTTTCTTCCAGCTGGTTAACAAAAGGAGCGATAATTTCTTCTCTATAC